>NC_086331.1:18076746-18376746 GCF_032445375.1 Bacillus rossius redtenbacheri
TCTTCCTTAGTCTAGTAGATTCATCGTTGACCTCTAGTTTGTACGCAGGCTTGACGTTACAAGTTCTATCATCTCTTTTTAAGCTCTCTCCCCGCGTAAACGACTTGCTACATCGAACACAACTTATCATATTGCGTTGTGGATTTTTAACACAGTCATTCTTCTCGTGTTGTCTTTTATTCTTTCTCAAGATAAACTCTTTGCTGGAAAACTTACACCTATGCTATTTCGATACAGCGTCAGATCCCAAATAGGAATTCATATTAGTTACTGAGACTAATGCCAGATACAAATTGAGTGTTTTAAATTAGATCCATTACTTAAATAGAATTTTTTTCATATTTCATCAGCGAGAATTAATAAATCTCATGCAAAGGTACTTGATGCATGTAGTTCTGCTTTTCAACAACAGATGTGGCTAATGTTGCTTGCAGGTGAATAATATTTAGTTCTTTTATGCGGGATGCGGTATGCTCACTAACGATCGCAAAAGAAGGATGACTTCGCTAGACTCCAAGGAGAAGGATGTTCGTCCTTCCTGTTAGGGCTTCTTAGATTTCTCAGAGATTATTATTATTTGACTGATTAATGAAATTTTTTTTTATTTCCACATGATAAAAATATTACAATTGTTGATAAAGTAGTAGAAATTCACTAATTAAATGCAACCTTGAATAAAATGACATGCCTCATTAAGTAAAAAAATCCTTCATCCAGAGATCAATCTCACATCTGTAACCAGAAGCACTCGGAGAAAACCATAAGATGTCTAGTCAGGAATAATCAGAAGTACTCGGAGAAAACCATAGGATTTCTAGTCAGGAATAATTAGAAGCACTCGGAGAAAACCATGAGATGTCTAGTCAGGAATAATCAGAAACACTCGGAGAAAACCATCAAAATATTGGCAAGAATAATCTTCTGTACATGTTATCCGCTGGAGTACAGTGGTGTCAACCATCGGAATGTCAGACAAAAAAGCATCCACTATCTTGTCTTTCAGTTTGGCCGCTACATTGAAAAGCTATCAAATATGTATAACTATTTAAAAATATATATATATTTACTAGATAATGCCCGGCATGCGTTGCAATGCCTCAATCAATTTTTTTTTTTTTGTAATTTTTTAAACATATACTAAGCATCTCTCTAATTCTCTATCTCTCTATGTATATCTCTATAACTCTCTCTATCTTTCTATTTATATCTCTATCTCTCTATATATCTTTCTAGCGAACCCGACAGACATTGTCCTGCCCAAATGTACTTTTTGTGAGATATGGATATGGCGGTAAGTATTTCTACGCTGGACATTTTGTATCTTCTCATTATACATACCCCTCCTCTTGGGCACGCCACTGCCGTTACCAAAAACCTTTCCCATGGTTACGCAGAAGGCAACAACAATGCAAAAGCCCGTTGCCATGGAGGCTAATTATCAACAATGCTTAGTTTTTTTGCTTTTAAAGCGTGTATTTTTAGTTTTTCTTAACTCAGAATCGAGATAAAATATCCAATTGTGAATCTAAACCATCCTCGAATCTCCGTGAACTCACACACAAAATTTCATCAAAATCGCGTACAGACAGACAGAAAAAGTACTGTTTGATTATAGTAAGATAGATAGATTATTCTTACATGTTCGCATCCATGCAGTATATGAGAAATCAGCATGCATAGCCCCACACCTATAACTATACGTATCTGTTGCCCACGACTTTTTCCGCATGGAATTTTGTATTATCTTGCACCATTTAGAAATTTAAACATTATAACATAACAGTTCATACAGTTGTAGTGGTTTTCTTATGTTCACAAATGATAATTTTTCTCACCTCTATTTCAGTCTCTGCAATAAAAATATGTTACTACCTAAATTTTGAGTAAATATGTTTCTACTTTCAAATGTAATGACGGGAAGACACTTCATAAAATGTCTTTGTAAACCACATTTACTGTTTTTTCCGTCTCGAGCTAGAATGTAAAGATTGTCTGCATAACTGACCCGCGAGCAAGCTACATACATTTCAGAGAGAGAGAGAGAGAGAGAGAGAGTGAGTGAGAGAAAGACACCTATTGAATGTCTATCTAACTAATTTTTTTATGAGAGCATATTTTCATTAAATAAATCATGAAATCATTCAACGATAAAAGCTGTTTATTTAATTAAGCGGACGGGTTCGCTCCAAGGAGAAAATTGACGCGGCGAGACCTCGTGGACATAGAGAAATGACACACACTCACTATTTGTGTGGCTATGAAACATGATTTTTTTCTGCAATTTAAATTGTAATATACAAAAAGGGTATTGAAAATTGAAACAAATATGGCGACACTATAAACTGTCAGGATCTTTATTTTTTTCTTACTCTCTACTTAGTTCCTTACAATAGCAAAACTTAATGGCTTCTAATAATGCGTTGCAATTTTTGCTTTTAAAGCGTGTTTTTTTAGTTTTTATTAACTCAGAATCGAGATAAAATATCCAATTATGAATCTAAACCATCCTCACTATTTGTGTTGCTATGAAACATGATTTTTTTTCTGCAATTTAAATTGTAATATACAAAAAGGGTATTGAAAATTGAAACAAATATGGCGACGCTATAAACTGTCAGGATCTTTATTTTTTTCTTACTCTACTTAGTTCCTTACAATAGCAAAACTTAATGGCTTCTAATAATGCGTTGCAATTTTTGCTTTTAAAGCGTGTTTTTTTTTTTAGTTTTTCTTAACTCAGAATCGAGATAAAATATCCAATTGTGAATCTAAACCATCCTCGAATCCCCGTGAACTCACACACAAAATTTCATCAAAATCGGTCCAGCCGTCTAGGAGGAGTTCAGTGACATACACACGCACACAAGAAATATATATATAAAGATTTTGGTGTTTCGGGTACTTTATTAAGATCTCTGTAGTGTATGGATATTAAATTCATCTACAAAATATAAAACATTATTTTTTTAATTTCTTTTTTTACAACAGTAATACAGTTAAAAATATATATATTTTTTAACTTCACATATTTATGATTTCAACTTCGTCGTAAATAACATGCGAACTTGTGCCGAATTTTGAACTGTTAGCAGATGTTTAAAATTTATTTTTTTATTTTAGTAATTGGTTTCTTTTAAATTATTTTAAATAGTCCTAGTAAAATGTCACAAATTTTGAATTCGAAACTGCTATTTATTCTATTTGTTATGTCTTCAAATATAGAGCTTCGTTTTTGCTTTCATTTTTTTTGGTAATTAATTTACTTTATATTTTCTTTTGTTTTATTTGTTAGGTACAAATATATTGGGGAACTCTAATTTAATCTTAAAGATTTAATGTGAAATTTTAAAATAGGGGTTATTGTGGAGATCATGTTACCAGAATCCAAATAGTGGCAGAATTAAATCATTTAGGCCTGTATCGTGTCCAAATATCACTCTTTTTTTGTACTTTTGATACTTAATTTTGATAAATTAAATTTTTTACGTGCTATATTTTAACTGAAAAGAAATTTGCAAGCAAAATAAATAAAGGTTGGCTAAGTATATGGATTTAAAAAAAAACCTCTGTGTAGAATTGAATTGATCGTTTAGCAAATCCGCAATGATGAGACTGAATTTTGAGGGCAATGACCCTGTGAAAATGTATTGCCTGTTTTGAGCGGATTGGTCGCTAAACTTTACATAAGCGTTAGATGTCTATATCACAAATCTTAAAATTAAGTGTTAAATTACCTTTATAGTTTATAACTATTTAAGGTTATAGATTTCTAAATAACAACTTGATTGAACTTTATAATCTATTTTAAACGGATAGAGAAAATAAAAAAAAATTATCATTTTAAACTGAATATTTTATGCACACTTTTTAAAGCTTATACTGGCATGCAGTACTTTATATACAAAATTTAAGTGTCCCTAGTAAATTCAGCTAGGATGTGATAATTATCAGAAAATGAGTAAACAGTTACAAAATATTGGGCATATTTAATCTTGGTGTGGTGAACAAGATCTCAAGATTTCTTGTGAAACGTTACCTTAAGGCTTGCTGAATAACTGGTTTTTGTAGCAAATACTTAAATCGTTTAGCAATGATCATTAAAATCAGAGAATACTCATCGAGAGTAAGTTACATCATACTAAGGCAAATGCTATGTATGAAAACTACAGATGTATACGATTGTTGATAAGTTAAATTTTTTGGTTACTGTCTTGTCCATAAATGCTTGCCAAATGATCAGGCCTCAAGTTGATTATCACCCTTGAGGATACTGGAACATAGGTAGTATATTATACCCGATTCTGGTGCAATGTTATTCTTATGCACCACGAAATGGTGGTCGCTTCTTGTGGCGGCTTGCCAATCGTTAAAATTCGTCCATATTCGGTCGTTTCTTCCGCACGGTAACTAAGATTAGGATCTCGTCGATAATCTTCGCTAAAATTCGTCTTTTTCACCAGCAATCCTGCACAGTGGTTCGCAAATGTTAAGTGTCGCCTACGAAATTCACTCACTTCGCCAGACGCAATAAATTAGTTTTTTTCCCCGTATTTGCCACATCTAATATGAAAATCGTTTTATGTTAGTTCTTAAGGCGGTTCCTTAAAATTTTTAATGAAGTTAAAAACATTTCGGAGGTTTGCGGAGGCGAACCCACGACTTTTATATTACTGGCTCACTTCTTTGACCCCTTGGCTTATAATTATTATTATTTTTAATGTTTGGTTTGCCCGTTTCTTTTATCACAAGACAGTCAAAAAGCCCCCTTTATTTACTTATTATTTCTTATAATCTGACAATTTCGTGTGACATTTTTATTGACTTCGACACGTTAGTGACAAATGTAAACAATTACAAATTTACACCCATGCATTACCCAGGACTCAAACTCAGAACACCTCGCAACGTAAACCGATATGCATCCGACCTTGTTATGGTGGTTGGCATGGCTACTGGGTGAATCATTAATATAATTGTATACTAGTAATAATTTCGAACTTTGATCGTTCTGACCACTAGATTTGAAAACATACACCTTTTACCGCACGGCCAACGATAAAGTTACCAGATTGAAAATGAAATAAGGTTTATAAAAATTAACACACATATTCGCACTTGTATTTTTTTTTTTTGTAAATTAAAGGACTAATAGCATCACCAGCAAGAGGGCGTGGTCGCCAATTTTATTTTAAATACTTGCTACCAGGAACGTTAGTTAACATACAATGTCAGATAAATGGCACTGCCACCATCTTGTTTTTAGTAATCGATACAAGGAGCGCCAGATTTACGTAGAACATAAGTCATTTTCTAAGTTGCGCTGCATTCTTACTAATTTTTAGTTTTACCTGCTAAAGTGCCAATAACAAGACCGTCATATTATTCGCCATCTAGTCGAACGTCTAGGACCCCACCTTTAAATACTGCAATACTGACCTAATACTTAATTGGGGCAAAATTTCAAAATAAATTAATAAAGAAATTATAAAATAATTATTGATTTGATCACTGTCCTAAATTGGTTCAAACCTTACATGATAATAAATATATACAATTTTAGTTAAATAATACAAAGATACTTAAAATTACCGAAAAAAATTATTGGTTCGAGAAATAAAAAAACAAAAATTGAAATAAATTAATTATATAAAATCTTAAACTACAAACAAGGGAATTAGTAGCATTTCTCGTTTTCTGTAGACTTATTAGAAGGCAAAGTCAATTCTTTGCATGCATTGACAAATATTTTCACTCCAGTTACACACAGCAGTCGATTAACCAGCCAAGTCTATTCAGTAGCCAGGCATATAGTCAGCGGCCAGGCACATCCAGTCCATGGTTAGACAAGTTGAGTCGGTGGCCAGGCACGTATTCGGCAGTCAGACATGTCCAGTATGTGTCAAGGCGCGCCAAGTCGGTGGCCAGGAATGTATATTCAGAAGTCAGGCATGTATTTAGCGTATAGCCACATTTATTTTGTTGGCTAAACACATCCAGTTGATGGTTAGGCAATTCCATTTTGTGGTCAAGCACGTATATTCAGTAGCAAGGTATGAATTTCCAGTAGGTGGTAAGATGCATCATATTTGTAGCAAGGTATGTATATTTAGTAGGCAGGCATGTAATCGGCAGCCAGGTACATTCATTTTGTGGCCGACATGCCCTGTTATCAGCTAGACATTTCCAGTCAGCGCCCAGCCACGTCCAGTTGTTTCCGAGACATATGAAGTTGATGGCAATGCACATCCAGTCGGTGGCAGATTCTATAAAGAAAGCACATTCTTCAAATTCGAAATAGAAATACACTGTGTGATCACCTATTTCAATCTGACTAGCCCGGTCATTGGCAGACCAACAAAGAAAGTAATTTGGTTAATACCAAATTTGAGAAACTCTAAAAAACATATTTGATCTCTGAGTATATGTTTATGATTATTGGTGTTGAATCAATAACAATCATTAACATGTTAAGTTAAGGTGATCCACTGGGTTATTTATAAACACAAAATTGTACTTATTATTAATCTTAAGTTTTAATTCAATTTCAATGATAACGCAAACGATTCACTGTTGTAATATGAATAGTTATATTATTGGAAATGATATTGTTTTCACATTACAACATGCTAATTGGAATTTTTACAAGACTAACTATATTCAGTAGAATAGTTTAAGATTAATATTGCACAACCTGTGTAATAGGACACCTCTTCAAATAAAATTTAATAGTTATATTGCAATATTCAAGTGTAGTAAAGTTTTAAAATTATTTTAGCTCAATCGGGACTCTTCGATTAGTCTCTCGGGTTATATGGGTGTAAGTAGATGAATCAGACATAAGATTGATACACGGCTGTCGAGTTATGTACTGCTATTAATTATAAGCATGTGGTGTTGTAAAGATGTAAAATTTTCTCATAGTTCATAGTTACCTCAGAATATGCCGCCAGTTAAGGACAATACCACCTTAAGATATGGTATTTCAACTTTACCGTGAACTGCGGATCTCAGTAACTACATTCGTACGGACGTAGTGATGTCCTATCTCTCGATCTTCCTGATGATGACTCCACAGGAACAGCGGCTCTCGATCGTCCTGATGATGGGTCTCCACAGGAACAGCGACTTCTCGATCGTCCTGATGATGACTCCACAGGAACAGCGACTTCTCGATCGTCCTGATGATGACTCCACAGGAACAGCGACTCTCGATCGTCCTGATGATGGGACCCCACAGGAACAGCGACTCTCGATCGTCCTGATGATGACTCCACTGGAACACCGACTTCTCGATCGTCCTGATGATGACTCCACAGGAACAGCGACTTCTCGATCGTCCTGATGATGGGTCTCCAAACCGGCGATTCTTTATGACGACGAAGGACAGTTGTTCACATTCTTGATAATGATGCAGGGATTTACTATCCTCGATGACTCATATGTAGTTCTTGACTATCTTTGACGACGACTATGTAGTTCTGGTCTATCTTCGATGAAGACTATGTAGTTCTTTAATAACTTCGACGACGATTAATTAGTTCTGGTCGAATATTGGCAGTGATGAACTTTAAGTTTTATATAATTTTTGGATTCTTACATTTCTCGAAGTCTCAGTCAATTTTTCTGCTTATCATTTTCTTCTATTTTGCTCAACGTTCGAATTCATCCTTCCTAATAAAAATTCTCCATCTAACTTGTAATTCCAAAGCAAGAATAGAGGAAGTAGGCAAATAAATATGTTTTAAATCCAAAGATATCGTTGTTAAAAGTTACTATGAAGTATAATGAAAAGAAAAAGAAGAAGATTTCCCAAAACACAAGTTGTGGCAATACTTCACAAATAAATATATACAAATTTTGAAATTAAATAACATTATTAATTACTATAAACTACTGGTTTGTTTATAGAATGCTGCTCCAAAGATGATTGCGGGTTCTATTTAGTGTCACTAAATAACAGTGATCATCTTTACCAAATTAATTAAAATTTGTTAAACTAAATTATAACAGTTATGTGCAATATGTACATAAATTTTCATGAAATTAGTCTTAGAAGTGATTGACCTTTTTGTAAACTATTAAAATAAATAACATATTAAATTGATACACTTACACCATGTCATATACACGAAAACTAAAATCTAAACATAAATGTGACAAATATGCATAATAAGCAAACAAAACCTCAATTTTTGAATCATCATACTTAAACATGCACAAGTGATAAGTTTGTCATATCGTCTAAAGTTCGATATTAAGAAAACAGTTTAACATTTAACTTCTTAAAACAAAAAAAAACATTATTCATATACAATATTCACACATACATCTATGAAGTCCAAAGTATATCCACAATATAATCTTGCGTATATGTTATATCGGGTGTGGTTAGTGTAGTTAACATTAATCTCGTAATGTACATGGTTAACAATTTATATATATATATATATATTAAATTAATACCTGTTCTAAAACTTCCCATGTGTTTAGAATTTTTTATTTTTTTTTAATGTAAATACCTAGTTAACAATTTACGACTGGTATCATATAAGTTCTGTTTTGTGTAAAGTAACATATCTAGAAAAATAATCCCGTCGTTCCATGAATTAAAATTGTAAGAAGTGCCATATTTACATAGAGTGTGCAAACCGATCATGGGTAAGGTTATAAGGTTTGATTGCAAATCAAATATATAGTATATAGTCAGCGATCAATATGTTTGGGCGATATATATAAAATTTAATCAACTAGGGCTTCGTTTCCTATCTGATACTCATATTTTTACTCTAGCTATCAGTTGTAACTTCAACTAAGACTTTGATCTAATATAATCAATAAATTTCAAATCACCTTCATTTGTAAACATAACTTGCAGCATTGTGCTACTATTCGCAGTTCAGACTAATTCAAATGCTCACTACATCATCCATAGAAGTGAGAACAATAACGTCGAAGAGAATGCATACACTGCATTACCTAGTCCATACTGGCATTTAGCTCAGTAGACTTAAAAATATATCGTCGACTATGCCTAAGGCAACAAAAAAAACAACTTATGTCTGTACTGATACTCTGACTCAGTAGACACTATAATAATTAATCTGCGAACTAACGACATAGTTTTACTATGAGTCACACGATAACTGTCTGCAAATGAAGTACTTATAACTATTAAATAAAATATTTTCTTTGTCTAGTCTTAAGTTGGTCATAGATGCTGTAGAGTATTCATAGTATTTCATAGAGTAGCTTGACGATATGGCCGTAGTTGTGTGATGTTGTATCTACCCACTATCTCTTCACTGTCTATTGTCTGCAAAATATAACAATTTTCGTTAACCTTCCCACATACTCTATAAGGACCCTCGTAAAGTAAGAATAACTTTTTAGTAAGTTTCTCCCAAAATTGACTAATGGGATTGGCCTTTTTCAGCACAAGATCATTAATATTTAAACTCACAATTTTCTTTCGCTTTTGATTGCGTATTCGTTTTTCCGCAGCCGCATGTAATCGAGCCTTTACAAAGTCCTCTAACTGTAACCTGAGATCTTCTTCAGACAATCCGGCTAAGTTACAATTTTGACTTTTGTCTAAATCAGGTAAAAATACTTCCGGTAACGCGTCAGATCTTTTTGTCGTTAAAATCTCGTTAGGAATCAGTCCTGTAGATGAATGTATAGTATGGTTGAAAATAAATTCTATGAACGGAATGTAATCCCTCCAACTTTGTTGTGAGTGGTGGCAATAAATTCTAAGGATGTTTCCCAAATTTCTCATCTGCCGCTCCACCGGGTTGCTCTGGGTATCGCGAACTGATGTGGTTGGAATATGCTTCTTGGCTTTCATTAATTGTCTCTTTATCTTCGGTCAAAAATTCGCGTTCGTTGTCTGATATCTGTATGTTATACACATGTTTCAGTGTGGAATTTATGTTCTTCCCTTTTTCATTACTAGTGATCGGTGAGCAGGAACGGTCACTACCAATCTCAGCTAGTTTAACTTATTCGTGCGTACTACATCTTCAATGTGTAGACCATGTTGAGTATTATTCCCGGGTGATGCTACTGTTTCCCGTGAATTTGAGTAATAAGTGTCCGCAGAAATCGGTTCTCGTCGTGGAAAATATGTAGTGGATTGCGGTGTTGTTAACATTTGTTTATCACCTGCGCTGGTACATGTTATTGGTATCATGTTACTCCCAGATGTATACACTTGAGTATTAATTTTAGGTACTTGACTACGTTGATTTATATGCATTGCATTCATATCTGGACTGTTGTCAGAATGTTTTGGTGATCGATTTTCATTTCGCACCTCGTAGTATCTTTGTGATGGTTTTTCGTTTGCGAATGATTGTTGAATTTCCCTGTGTGGTGACGAAATATTTTCGTTCTGCTGCGATTCCGCTAACGGGTAGTGTTGGTAATATTCATTATGATTTTTCGAACGCATGAATTGATTTCTCTTATATTCGTCATAGTATCTGTTATCAGTGTTACGATGTTTCCATGAATAACCTCCATTTCCTCCTTCTAAGTAATTTGAACGCCATTCTCTTTGTTGTGAATTTCGGTTGTTATTATCGTACCAGTGATTTTTGTACTTCTTTGATTTATTACCTCGCCATATGAAAGCATTGACACGGGGTGTATTCCGTGTGTGATTTTCGTGGTTGTCATTTTTACGTTGATTCCACGGCTGGTATAATGGTGTAGTCTTAGGGTTGTTCGACCTATCGTGGTCCTCACGAACATTCGTATTCAATCTACTTTGCCGATCCAATCGATCATATGTGATTAGTTGCTCGCGGAAATCAGAGATATTTTCAAAATTATATCCTGACATATGCAATTGGTATCGCATCGGTAATTGCCCAAGTATCATAGCAATAAATTCACTGTCACACATTTCGACATCCAAATATCTAGATCGTTCAAACATTTCACTCAAATGCGACTCCAGTGATCTATTCTTTCTAGGGTCAAATTTCTCTCCATGCAGTGCTGGCACGCAAATTTCCTTGAATTTTAGAATTCCAGTACTGCTGCAAGAATAATTGTTTAAACTGTTCGTATGAATTTATGCTGTGTTGATGCATCTCCCACCAATAGTATGCGGTGTTTTTTTAAACTACTGCTCACGCATTTCAATTTTTCGTTATCGGTTAAATTGAATCGCGAAACGTACTATTCGAATGACTTTAAGAACTTTCGTGGATTTTCACTTATCTTGGCTGCGAATACAGGTTTTTCCTCAGCTCAGTGTCGTGAGGGATGATTAAATGCTGTAGTAGAATCAATCATAATCATCTGTTGTCCCTCTGTAGTATATAGTGTCCTACATCGTGCATCGTTGCTCGAATTCTCCGTATGTATTGGGATCGTTGTGTTATTAATACACGACTCTACCGGAATTGATGTATTAGAATTAGTAATCGGTACATCTGTTGTTTGTGTCGTAATATTCTGCACTCGATTTTCTAAACCATCTATCCTCTGGTTCACCGTCCTAAATTCGTCAGACGTAATTACTTTGTGTAGTTGTGATTCAGTAGCCATTTTCGTGATTCTCGTTTCAATCTCTCATGTATGTTGTGTGATTGTTTCTTGTGCAGTGTTCTTAGCAATATCATGACAACTAGTTTCAGTACCTACAAGTTTTTGTTGAATATCTGCTATTTGTTCATCTACACTCGTGAATTTTACTCTAACCAATTCACTGACATTTCGTATTTCTGTGTCTGTCTCATGAATGTTAGTATTGAACTGGTGTATTACATCTGTAAGCCTGTCGTTTACCTGATCAATACATTCTGATAATCTTTCTGCTAACTGTTCAGCGTGTTCCCTGTTTTCACGTGTGTTTTCGCGTGCTAGTGTTCCCTGTGATCTCGGAACATTCGTTGTAACATTTGTTCCAAACCATTACTTAAAAAAGTGTTATTATCAGAATACTCCGTGTTATCTGTGGCGTTAGCAGTATTCGTATTCTCTATGGAAATAGAACGTTCGGTTTGTATGTCGCTACTAACCTGAATATTAACTGCTGCGATTTCCTCCTGCGGACCAGCTGTATTAGCAGTTTCCGAGTTCTGTTCCCCACCTTCCCCTCCATTGTTTCACCGTCTTAGGTAGTAGGTAGCAGTCTCGTCGTTTTCTGACATGTTTATTTTGTCTTATTCTGATTCTAGATTGTTAAACAGTAATTCCTCGACTCTACTTTGTGTACTGTGATTTATTCAATCCTATGTTAAGTAGTCGGATATGATCGGCCCCACGTTGGGTAGACAAATTTCTTTGTTCGAGCCCCACGTTGGGTAGACAAATTTCTGTGTGATCGCCTATTTCAATCTGACTAGCCCGGTCATTGGCAGACCAACAAAGAAAGTAATTTGGTTAATACCAAATTTGAGAAACTCTAAAGAACATATTTGATCTCTGAGTATATGTTTATAATTATTGGTGTTGAATCAATAACAATCATTAACATGATAAGTTAAGGTGATCCACTGGGTTATTTATAAACACAAAATTGTACTTATTATTAATCTTAAGTTTTAATTCAATTTCAATGATAACGCAAACGATTCACTGTTGTAATATGAATAGTTATATTATTGGAAATGATATTGTTTTCACATTACAACATGCTAATTGGAATTTTTACAAGACTAACTATATTCAGTAGAATAGTTTAAGATTAATATTGCACAACCTGTGTAATAGGACACCTCTTCAAATAAAATTTAATAGTTATATTGCAATATTCAAGTGTAGTAAAGTTTTAAAATTATTTTAGCTCAATCGGGACTCTTCGATTAGTCTCTCGGGTTATATGGGTGTAAGTAGATGAATCAGACATAAGATTGATACACGGCTGTCGAGTTATGTACTGCTATTAATTAAAAGCTTGTGGAGTTGTAAAGATGTAAAATTTTCTCATAGTTCATAGTTACCTCAGAATATGCCGTCAGTTAAGGACAATACCACCTTAAGATATGGTATTTCAACTATACCGTGAACTGCGGATCTCAGTAACTACATTCGTACGGACGTAGTGATGTCCTATCTCTCGATCTTCCTGATGATGACTCCACAGGAACAGCGGCTCTCGATCGTCCTGATGATGGGTCTCCACAGGAACAGCGACTTCTCGATCGTCCTGATGATGACTCCACAGGAACAGCGACTTCTCGATCGTCCTGATGATGGGTCTCCAAACCGGCGATTCTTTATGACGACGAAGGGCAGTTGTTCACATTCTTGATAATGATGCAGGGATTTACTATCCTCGATGACTCATATGTAGTTCTTGACTATCTTTGACGACGACTATGTAGTTCTGGTCTATCTTCGATGACGACTATGTAGTTCTTTAATACCTTCGACGACGATTAAGTAGTTCTGGTCGAATATTGGCAGTGATGAACTTTAAGTTTTATATAATTTTTGGATTCGTACATTTCTCGAAGTCTCAGTCAATTTTTCTGCTTATCATTTTCTTCTTTTTTGCTCGCCGTTCGAATTCATCCTTCCTAATAAAAATTCTCCATCTAACTTGTAATTCCAAAGCAAGAATAGAGGAAGTAGGCAAATAAATATGTTTTAAATCCAAAGATATCGTTGTTAAAAGTTACTATGAAGTATAATTAAAAGAAAAAGAAGAAGGTTTCCCAAAACACAATTGTGGCAATACTTCACAAATAAATATATACAAATTTTGAAATTAAATAACATTATTAATTACTATAAACTACTGGTTTGTTTATAACACGAAGGGATATTTTTCTCAGGAATAATCAGATAACTAGCATATTCTCCCAGATACTGTGTGAATGTTTGGTTCTTTGTGAGGCAAAATACTTTTGAGGTCTTTTGTAATATCAAAGTTTTTAATTTTAAAGTATAAAACAAGAAATTTTCCCTCAAAACGCGTACTTTTCCCTCGAAATGGAGAAATTCTTTATTTTTTGAAATATTAAAGTATTTATGCTGATTTCGGAAAATTTTAGACAATTCGGAAAAATTTCAAAATCCATCACAAAATTAATCATTGAATAATGATAGACACGATCGATTCCTGTCCGTGATTAAATATACAGACAGTGATCAGTTTAATTAAAATTTAATAAATTTTACATACTGTTTCCCATTATCGTTAATGGTGTTTATTTATAATTTTATCTACGAGAAAGACTAAAAATATTCATGTTCGACCAAAAAAATACTGTTTCGCCAAGCCTACCATGGAGGTCTGATTTTTCGATACTTGGAATACCTACCAACAAGCTCTTGTACAATTTTAGGAGTAAAGACCAAGTTTCTTGGGACCACGAGAGTAGGCCATGTACATTGTCAGTTATAGACCAGATGTCTCTGAACCAGGAGGCCAATCGACCTCATTACAGAGATAAAGATCCAGAATAAACAGTAGAGTACGATCGGTCATTAGATGCGGTAGGATATAAAGACTCCAAATGTCTTTGCCTCCAAAAGTCATTGCCTTCAACAGTCTTTGGATCCGTCTTTGACTCCAAGAGATCCAAATGCCTCAAGTGCTTGAACCGTCTTAACTCCAACTATCATTGGCTGCAAAAGTCGATGTTCCAATGCACAACCTGCTCTAACAGCTCCAAGTGCTCCAAAAAATTCAACTGCTCCAATGTTCCACTTGCTCCAACAGCTCCAATTTCTCTAAGTGCTCCACCTGCTCCAACAGATCCAACTCCTTCAATTGCTCTAAGGTCTCAAATTTTTCTAAGCGCTCCAACTGGTGCGTCTACATTTTCTCCAACTGATTTCAATTGCGATTATTAATAGAACATGGCTTGATTACTGTTTTGACTTTATTATTACTCTTCATTTTGTCATTCTGTGGTGATGATTTTTAATCTTTAAGTTAGAAGCGGTATTACGAGAACTCGGCATTAAATATAAATCAGATTAAAAAAAAAACAATCACATTTTAAATCTCCAATTAAATTTTTTCATTCAGTTTTGAACACATGCAATGTACATACAATACACGCAATTGACACGAAATGTACACACAATACTCGAAATGAACAATCAATGCACACAATTAACATGCGATGAACATGCGATACACAATTATGACATGCAAGGAACGTACAGTTCTCAATGGAAACGCAATGGCACACAGAACACACAATTTACATGCAATGAACACGGAATGGATGTATAGTACATTCAATGGACATAAAGAACACGCAATGGACACACCGTACACACACAGGACATGCAATGGATATCAAATGAACACACAAAATAAACACACACAGGACACGCGTTTGACTAAAAGGCAGCTCATTTGGACGAAAAATTCAACTAAGTGGATACAATTCCATTAGTAGGATACGATAATACACTCTTGACTACGTACATTTTCACGAACAATCATTTCAGTAGGATGTGATCGCCTATTTACCATAGGATATAATGCCTCCAAATGTCTTTGTCTCCTACAATATTTGATTCTATAACTCATTGGCATAAAAAGTATTACGGCTCCAATTGGCACGGGCTTCATTAGTCTTTGGATCCAACATTCTTAACTACAACAGTCTTTGGCTACAACAGTCTATGGCTTTAACAGTCTCTCTCTCCAAAAGTATTTCGCTCCAAATATTATTCTGGCTCCATAGACTAACAGTCTTAGGCCTATCTGCTATTTAGCTACGAGATTAGAAGGCAACGAAACTACGAGACTACAACACTACAAGTCTACAAGACTTTACCTAGTTACAAGGCTATAAGGATACCAGGCTACTAGTCTAAGAGACTACAAGTCTACGAGATTACATGTCTAAATGTCTCATAGTTTTCAAGTCTACTAGGCTACGAGACTACATGGCTCTAACTGTTATCGACTCCATTCAGCTGCGAGAGTTAATTTATCTCAAGCAAAATACTTGTACTAATAAACACCGATTCTTGCTAACAAATGTCGCCACGTGTTGTGTTGAGGTAAAAATTAATTATATTTTTTTTTTGGGATGCGGAATGCACCATAACGGTCGCAAAGGAAGAAAGGCATCGCTATATACCAAGGAGAAAATTTTCGTCTTACAAGGTGTTGCTTCTTAGCTGTCTCATTGAATTTTATTTGAATGAGTGATGGAATATCTTTAATTAAATGCACCAGATAAAAATATTTTAGTGATAATTAGGTAGCAGAAAGTCAAAATTAAAAAATAAAATTAATTTAAAAAAATTTTAACTAAATTTTAAAAAAAATTACAAAAAGTACAAAAATTCTGGTTTGGACTAGAACTCCTCTTTGTTCAACAATGAGAAGTTCACAATCTAGCAGAATCTGTTTTGTATTTTTTGTAATTTTTTTATTTAAAATATTTTTTTTTTGTAATTTTTTTATATCAAGGAAATCGTGTGGCGGTTTTCTCCATGTGCTCCCGAATATTCTTGTCAATATTTTGATGGTTTTTTTCGTGTGTTTGCGATTATTCCTGATATTTCTCCAAGTGCTTCTGGTTATTTCTGAGAAACCGATCTCTCCATGAAGGAGTTTTACTCTTAATGAGACATGTTATTTTATTCAAGGTTACATTTAATTAGGGAATTTCTGCTACTAAATCAACACTTGCAATATTTTTATCAGGTGGAATTATAAAAAAATATCATTTCTCAGTCAAATAATAATAAGCTCTTAACAATCTGAGAAACACTAACTGGAAGAACAAACTTCCTTCTCCTTGGAATATAGGAAAGCCATCATTTTGCGATCGTTAGTGAGAATCCCGCATCCCGCATAAAAGAAATAAATATTATTTACCTGCAAGCAACACGTGGTGTCATCTGTTGTTGAAAAGCAGAACTACTTACGACAAGTACATTTGCATTAGATATCTTATCTCTCGCTGACGAAATATTTAAAAAATTCTATTTAAGTAATGGTTTTAATTTAATACTCTTAGTTTGCATCTGCCATTAGTCGCAGAAGCTAACATGTACCCTGGTCCCATGTCTGTAGTTGTATTAAAACGACATCACTGTAGAAACTGTAGAAAGTTGTTTATCTTGAGAAAGAATGTTAAACGACATGAGAGAAGCGAGTGTAATTTGGATCCTTGTCAAAAACCATTTCATTGCAGTCAGTGTCAGAAATCCTTTGGTAGAAGATATTAATTGGATATACATTGTAAGACCTGTACAATTAAGATGAATAAAGATAACGAAGACTGGGCTTCAACATCGCGGAAGAGGAACGAAGGCGAAATATTAGACGACAATAATGATTACGAAGAATGTAAAAAAGATAATGCTAAAAATGCTGATCTAGATCATGATAATAATTTAAAATTTAAAACAAACGAAGAAAGTTGCAACCTCATTAGAAATGAAAAGATATTTACACCAATATCTAGTCGTCTCCATGAAAATGTGAAAGATGGAGAACCACCTGAAGCTGACAAGGCCAAAGACTGTGATGAATAATCTGAAGCTGACATGATTGAAGATTGTGGTGACACATCTGAGGCTGACATGATCGATGACTGTGCTGACACATCTAAGACTGACATGATTGAGTACTGTACTGAAGCACCTAAAGCAGGCAAGATCGAAGACTGTGATGGTGGCCTGAGACCAACGATGGAAACGTCGTAATAAAATAAATTATCCTGATCAAGCTTGTAATAATCACTGGCTCGATGATGAAAGTGACCTTGTGGTTGGTGTTAAAACGAAAGACACCAGAGATAATAATATTTATTATTAACATGCAAGGAAAATGAACGCAGCAGAAGAGATTTATTATACCTAATGGGAAGTTCCTAACATATTGGTTGGCAGGCTAAGACTTCTACATCGTTAGCTTAGTGCAGGAAAATATTCGAGCATAAAAGAAATATCCTTCATACTCAAAAAACTGAGGGAATCTGGCTACATACAACAATGGCTTGAATTAAATTCATGTGTATAAACTTGAAGAAAAATATATATTTTTTTTCCAGATGGATTCTACCATTTCTAGAAATCTGATTTCTAAATAAAACTTATAACTTAAAGGTGTAAAAAACGTCACCACTGACAGCCAAAATTAATACTAATAAACTAATGCAATAATTAATGTCAAGTTCAATAAAAAAAAGTAATTGAAATCAGTTGGAACCAAATGAAGATGGAGCAGATGGAGCAGTTGGAACAATTGGACATTTGGAGTTCTTTGAGCAATTGATGCTTTGGAGACAAAAGACTGTTGGAGTCATAGACTGATAGAACCAATGACTATTAAACTTTGGAGCTTTGGAGCTTTGAAGCATTTGGAGCTTTGGAGCTGTTGAAGCTTTGGAGCTGTTGGAGCAATGGGCGCATTTGGAGCTGTTGGAGCTTTTGGAGCTTTGGAGCTATTGGAGTTTTGGAGCTGTTCGAGCATTTGGAGCTGCTGCAGATTTGGAGCTGTTGAAGCTTTGAAGCTTTGGAGCTGTTGGAGATTTGGAGCTATTGGAGTTTTGGAGCTGTTGGAGCATTTGGAGCTGATTCAGCATTTGGAGCTTTATAGCTTTTGAAGCTTTGGAACATTTGGAGCTGTTGGAGATTTAAAGCTTTTGGAGTTGTTGGAGCTGTTGGAGCTTTGGACGCATTTGAAGCTGTTGGAGCTGTTGGAGCTTTGGAGCTGTTGAATATTTGGAGCTGTTGGAGCTGTTGGAGCTGATTCAGCATTTGGAGCTGTTGGAGTATTTGGATCCGATTTAGCATTTGGAGCCGATTGAGCATTTGGAGCCTATTGAGCATTTGGACCCGATTGAGCATTTCGAGTTGATTCAGCATTTGGAGTTGATTCAGCATTTGGAGCAGATTGAGCATTTGGAGCCGATTGTGCATTTGGAGCCGATTGAGCATTGGAGCTAAAGACATTTTTATTTTTCTTGAGGATATCAGGCAGAATATAATCAATTAGCATACTGATGAAGTAACAACGTACGGATATTTAAATTATAACTTGTAGCTGGACTGTTTATATGGTAAATCGTATCTGTTCGAGGACCTAGAGAAGAAGTCCTTTCAAGACATCGGCTGTTACAATTTACATTTCTAATTATGCGAAGCAATCTGTTAAACATGGTATCCATAAATTCTGTCAATAAGAGGAAGACTACGTCAGTAAAGGTTCTGGTTGGTCACTGTCTAGTATAAACCGATTGGAGCTTAGAATTTGTCATTTCACACCGATGCGGAACAAAATGTTTATGAAATTGTTAACTTTCGCAAATGTTTCTGTAGTAGATTATAAGATAGGTAATACAATGTATTTTGAAAAAGAACTTGAGCTGTTTTATTTTCGAACCTGTCACTATTATGATAAATTGATGTTATATTAAGTTTATATCATAAAGGGATCGAACCAAGTTTCGTATCAATCATTACTTTAATGAGTGAATGTTTTGATGAATTTTGGATTTTTTTCTCGAATCTCTATCTAAATAATTAATTCCAATATGGCGTCCACATTTCTGGATGGCGGGAACATCAGTAATAATAAACTATTACTGCACTCTAGCGGGTTAGAATAAAACAAGCATGATGGTAATGCACTCTATTAGACGAGTACACACACACACAAGATGGTGTCCTCCAGCAGACGAAAAAAAAGAAGGTGGCAATGTCCTCTAGCAGGTGGTAGCTCCTTATAGCATGTTCTGAACACAAAATGTCGGATCCATGATGGTCGTCAAGGTCAAAGTCAAATTTCAAGGTCAAAGTCAAATTTCAAGGTCAGGGTCAAAGTTGAAGGCGAAGGTCAAATTTCAAAATCAAGGTCAAAGTATAAGGTCAAGGTCAAAGTTCAAGGTCAAGGTCAATGTTCAAGCTCAAAGTTCAATGCCAACAGTCGAGGTTAAAGTTATGGTGAACAGAAAATTATACTAACATGTCGCCAGCACACTCTAGTAGACGAAAACAAGATGGTGACTTCCAGCATTTGAAGACAAGATGGCGGACATGACGACATACCAGCTGACGATATACACCTTTTTATTGGTGGTGGTAGGTCGGTCTGTAGGTGGCTTCTGTGGAGGAAGGATCTGTATTTTTTATTTTACATCATCTAGGGATTGAACGAAGGATATGAATCGATCGAATCTATCAGTATTCTAATAAGTTAATTTTTTGAAGATTTTTTAAATTTTTTTTCATTAAAAACGGATAATAAATAAATATTTTTAAGATCGCGCCCATATTGATAGTTGATACAGTGGTGATAAAGTAATATTTAATTAAATTTTTATTATTTATTTCGATTGATTAATTTTTTTAATGATTTTTTAATTTTTTTCCCAATTTTCTATCATAAAAATTACGGATTTTCCAGATGGCGGACACGACGTCATACTAGGTGACGATATATATATATATATATATATATATATATATATATATATATATATATTGACATAAGTAGTGGGGGGAGAGTCAGTCTGCCAGCATCTTCCTTGAAAGAAGGATAGGTCGACATTTTTATTTTTCGCCCTCACTGGGTTCGAACCGAGGACTCCGAGCTCCATGCCGTAAATGTATGTTTTTTAAATCTGTTTTATTAAAATTTTAATAATTAAATTTTTTATAAATTTTTATTTTTTTCATTAAAATCGGATAATAAATAAATATTTTCAAGATGGCGGCCATAACGTAAATTGCAACGGAGACATAATAATCATAAAATAGGCTTTACGGAGGCTGTAGACATGGATGCTTAAGCCTCTTTTAGGAATTTGAGTTCTTTCTAAGGCAAAATACTTTTGAGGTTTTTCAAAATCCTAATTATTGAATTTTTGTTGAAGAAAACGAGAAATTGTTCCTCAAAACGGGAATTTTTGAGTCATTTTGAGTCATTTTTGAGGAATTTTGAGGAATGTTTGAGTCCAAGATGGCCGCCGTGACGTCACAATCCAAAACGACTCCACGGCACACTGTGCCACAGCCTGAAGCATGATTGCTGCCTTGGTGTAAGAAACTAAGATGGTGGCCGACAATGACAATCCACACTCATAGTTCTGTCCTCGGTCCGGCTATTATATACTACTCATAAACACAAAACCAATATTAAGATAAAAAATAAATATACAACATAAACATTCCGGTTTTTAAATGTTTCTGAAAACAATTTCAAATAATAAAAACTAGTGTAGTAAAATTAAAAACTTTACAAACACGTAAAATTTATTAATAATGTTAAAAATTAATATTTTTTATGTTTTCATATAATTGAGAGAATATTATAATAATTGATAAAATTTGTGTATTTTTGACTCCGACAGAAATACGTGATTCCGTTTAAACTTCAAAGTGAAACAAACATGTACTTTGTAAGTGGGACGAATTTTATATGGCCAGCTTTTCCTGCAAATAAGAAAAAAAAAAAGTTAAAATATTTGTACATAGCCCTTTGGTGGAAGAAAGAAAAGTTGCAACAAAGATAGCTGTGTGCCATTTGTGGTGAACTGTCAGGGTCTGATTTATGTAGATTTTAAATCATATCGGGCCCTTGACAGTTTACTCCAATAGGTAATGTCACTTCTATTAGAAAAGCATCAATTGGGGATTCTTCCTAAACATTTCACCCAAAACTTAGTGATGCTTTCTCAAAATGTTGTACAGAGCGGGTGGACTCCAGTTTGAAAGTGGCGCCAGCGGATGACGCCATGCGCGGCGGCGGTAGCCGGTGGCCATGGCTCATGCGCGCTCCTGCAGCGGCCGAGTGCTGGGGCAGAATGCGGCCAGCCTAATATCCACAGACTTGATCGACACGTCCGTTCGGGAGTGTTCGTGCATTTTCGTTTATTTTTTTCCTTTTTGTATGATTCACATTCGAAAAGAATTTGAATTCTATCCAGTATGTAACAACACTCATAAAATGTTGGAAGATTTTTTTTCATACAATTTTTCGCAACTTTAGGGTAAGATAATATCCTGAAGTTTTATGTTGGTTGGTTACAATAATTTTGTTAGTCCATTTGCACATTGTATTACAGGCTTATGTTTCGACACTAGTTATTTATGTATCCACATTGTCTGTAAAAATTACTACCTATTAATTCAGAGGGATAATTGTTTCAGATTATTTGTGGAGATTTATGATATTTTCAAGTTCATGCACACGATTATTTTGGCGGTTTAGCAATTGACTACATTCAAGCGAAAATATTTTTGAACACATTTAGCCAGAGATGAATTATTGAGGTAAGTAGACAAATTTAATTTTTAAGAACCGCAACACAACTGTATTAACAATTTAATATAACAGTTTATTTTTATGTATTTTAATCTGATAATCTAAAATGATACCTTATGATACATATTTACAGTGAGATTGTCATGTGCAACCTAGTCCAAAGTACGCAAAGCTTCCGGTTCAGGGAAGTTCGTCCTACCTTACAGTGTTTCTCATCCGTCTTATCACATATTATAGGACTGAGTAATGGCTACTATTGAATTTATCAAGAGAGGCACAGATTATCTGCAACAGACAGCATCCTGCCAGTGGTTGATGCTGAGGTCCAGCTGTGATGAGTAGTTGTATTTGCTGGTTATATCGAATGCCAGCTTGTTGAACATTTGATGGGCATTGCGTATGTCTTCGTTTGTCTTGAAGTACCAAGATACGACGGAATCGAAAGACTGAAGTGGACTCCTCAACTCTTCGAAGGTGTAGTTGTCAGCGAATCACCAGCACGAGAGAGAAAGAAAAGAAAGGCGAATCTCCTTTTCTCTCTAAGTAGTGTCCCTGGTTAATGTTAGAGGTGCCAAGTTTCCGTCAAAAATTAATATTCTACTGGTTACAACTAATTAAATCGAATGTTGTATTGAAAAAAATTTTATACAGTTAAGTAACTATTTCACATATAAGTTTTATTGTTGTTATTTTACTACCTAGAATTAATTTTATTTTGATAAAGTTAATCTTTCCTTTGGTTTTTGTTAAGAAATTTTTCATCAGTTATTTCATAAGTATAAATTAAAAGAAAATATACTTTTTGACCCAGTTTATGTTTTCCGTAGAGAGTATGATTAAACACATTAAACACTACAAAAGTAAATCATTCCACTAGATAAAAATATTTTATTTGCTGATTTAGTAGCAAAAAATCTCAATTTGATTGTTTAAAAGGTTTTGATCAAAAAACAAAAATAAAAGTATGTATTTATATTATATTTATGTTATATTTATATCAACTTGTGTCAAATCTGGAGCTTGCAGATGCTGTAGATTTTAAAGTTGTGGCTGAAGAATATTTTTTTCCACAAGTTGCACTATTATTAAAACAAGCCAAAAAATAATTGAAAACTTGAATTAAAATTGAAATCACAGATTGATAGTATTTTTTATAGTTATTTTTAGTGAGTTGTATGTCTTAATGTACACAAATAGAAATATTATATTGTTCTCTATTGATTAAATTTAAATGACTCGTTATTGAATATTCCATTATCTTTTCAATAGTTTTAAAAAGTTATGCTTGATTGAAACAACATTTAAAATATAAAATTAGGTGCCAAATATCTTAATAAATAATCAGTATTATTTCGAAAAAGTATTTTACGTATGCAAAAATTACCATTGCCATGGTTTGTACAAAGTTACAATATCTTTTTGTTTGATTGCAAGCTCTTACTTGGCCACTGGTTCCCAAAGAAAATTTTGTAAAACTATAGTAAATTGTTTTCTGTTTAGTGTGCTGACGTGACCATAGGCCTAACGAGACTTTCTACATAGAGCGCATGGAAGCTTAGAGAGTCATTGGTGTCTTCAAAAACTCTGGTTCCACCATCGCTCTGTTCTCAACAGCAAAGAGACCGTTTCCAATCCATTTGGTTCTCCATGATCTCCCACAGACAGGAACCGTTTGGTGGGGGGGGGAGGGGGGGGGCTTCCCAGGCGACTGCCCGGCCATAACATTTCATGGCCGGGCAAAGTGATGGTTTTGCCCGGCCATTGCATCAGATGAACAAGCAACAAGAGGCATTGTCTTCATTGCAATGCTAAGTGGTTTTGTGGTGTTTTCTTGTCTGTGCGCTACTTTATTCTTAAAATAAATTAAGACTTTTCGATAAGTGTACAGGCACAATAAATACGGCAACTGTCCTTGTTTTCATCTAAATATTCACGTTTCACAGTGCTGATAGCGGAAATATTATTGGGGGATATAAGACCAGTAAATGTTCCCGCTCGTTGCAGTAGCTTACGCTCCGTTTTTGTCCACCCTTCAGACCCACCTGACCTTCAGACCCTTGCATTCACCCCGCCTCGTTTCTACCTAACGGCAACGACCTGACGTGCAGAGCGCTTTCCACATGTCACCATTCAACAGCTGTACGTCTTGCTTTTAAGTCCAAGAAACTTTGTGAGCCGTACTACAGAACTGTTTAAAATAAACTTATTTATCTGTAGTATCGTGAGTGAGTAGTGCGGAATGGCAGTGGTGAAAAACATTTGGGGTTTAAGGAAAAAAATTTTTAACAGTATTTTAATTTTTGCGGCGTACAATGACTGAGAAAAGCATCAACTTTTTCTTCAACAACAGTTCTGCACAGTCATGCAGTCCATCACAACCACCGCCTAAAAAGCAGTGCACATTAGGCTGTAATGCCTGTAAAGACTAAGATTCTAAGAAGAAGAGTTGGATTCCTTTAACTCGGGTATTACTTTTGAGCAGTTTAGACAGACGAATTTTTACATGATCCCGAAAATCATATGTAATATACCTATTTAACATTAAAGTTTAGTATGTCGGTACAATATTTTTTTTCCCACTCTTCGATCGTGATTATTCCATCCAGTAATAAGAAATTTCTTTGGATCTACAAATCATTGAACAAGAATTGATCAAGCTGATTTGCAGTTATTTTTAAGCATCTTCACTCGCCTATTCTGTGGGGTTCGCATTTTAAACTTATTCTTAAGAGGAGTCTGACAGTAAAAAAATTAAAATATTGTCTATTTTAATTTTTAATACCAAAATAAAATTTCGACTTTCCTCAATAAAAAGATATAAGTGTTATTGCGAAAAGCTTTTTTCCATCTTTAATTTTAATCTTTGCCTTTTCTACATCTCTAGATAACTTGATGATATCTGGAGACTTAATTTGAAGGTGCTTGTAATTTATTTACCCCTGTGCAGTGGGAAAATTCATCAAATTGCCTTTAAAATGAATTCAACGAGGCGAAAACTGAAAGGTAAACCCTGTTTTGTGATGCCGAGCCTTAAGTAAATTTATTATAAAAAAAAGTCAAAATTTCTGCTAGTAGTACATTCTATTTTTATATACGAAAGATGCTTAAATAGCACCATTTTGCTCCTTAGAATACAATTTTTTTTCTACCGGGGGAGAGCCCCCCGGACACCCCCTTTGCTAAATCCACCACTTATAATGATACTCGCCTTTGCCCCCCCATTAAATATTTGCTTCCTACGCGCCTGCCCACAGGCACCATCTCTCCCATTTAAACAACTACCTACCTTACTCAGCGCTTAGTGCTGTTATTTATCACTTGTGGCACACTCGGTACAATTGGTCTGCGACAGCTCTAAATGACTGCTGGCATGCACCCTAACCGGGCCACGTGGTCGCGCCAAGAACAAAGCGGTCGAAGGAGCAGCAGCAAGTCAGCTCTCTCCGGCGGGCGGAAGGCTACCGGGTGGAGGCGAGTGCTGATAGGCTCCAAGCTAGCGTCGAGCCAGTTACAAGGCATGTTCAAGACAAAGCACTGGTAGTAAATAGAATATTACGAAACTAAACATTTGCTCTTGGTCGGGTGGTTCACCATGGCGATGATAATAATCTCTATGAGGATTTCATGAATGACTGAAATAGAACTAGGGATCTGAGTCATGCATTTTTCTTCATAAATAAAAAAAGCATTATGTAATGCAATTGTGAATATTCCTTTAAAATTTTGATGAGAAGTTGTATTTTCTATATTTCACTAATATCTTTACTAGTGGAAAATTCCTGTTGGGTCTCCATTTTCAGATAAAATAATACGTGTCTATGACAAAACACTGTAGACTTGTGAGGAGATGCTGAGGAGATTTTAGAGACTATTAGAAACTGTATGGAATTAAGTAATAGAAATCGTTGCCTATAGAAGATTTAAACAGCTGCGAGAATATGTGCACTCACAGGCGCGAATTATAGTGGAGGGGCACAAGAGGCACATGCCCCCCCCCCCCTTGACCCTTATCTTTGGAAATTTGGTATTACTTATCAATGTGTAAACAATAAACGTATGTTATTAATTGTAAAAGAGAAAAACATTAATGTAAATTTTGAATTAAAATTGTTGTATTTATTGTCGCCCAAGGAATTACGACAATGTGTTTCGAACTGGTTTCAGTATGGTGCGAAGTTATCTGCCGCTTTCTCTGCAACCCTCTCTTTCCCATCTTTCTCTAAGAGCGTGACTTCATCATACATGCACATGCGCCGCACCCTCGCCAGCGCCAAGGTCACGAGAAGGGCGGGTGTCCAGTTCAGCTGAGCAGTTCACTCCTGTGCACTGTACTGTCTAGGCGATCACGACGCTCACAATAGTCATAAAAATAGCACAAAAACTATCTTTATTATATGATAACTTGAAAGAGACAATAAAGCAAACCAAATTTTTGAAATAACCACAGATAACTGCTTTCTTCACAAAAAAAAACAGTAGTCTGAAGGTAAGTTTCGAATAAAACATGTTAAATTAACAACGTATTTAAATTTGCACTAAACAATGATTACATCGTTTATAAATTTGTTGGTTTTGATACTTCAATTTAATCATTCAAATTCAAACTAAAAATAGTAAAATATATTTTACTTATGATTTTAAATTTAACAACGGTGTAAAGGTTAATAAAATCAAGAGTATAAATTACAAACTTCTAAACATTTACATTGATAACTTTAATTTAGGAATCAATACGGTTTATGGTTTACGGTAGCGTTTTCCTTTTTTTAGATGCCACACTTGAAAAGGGATATCTTCAAGATGAACCTCAGTCTACCATTGTAAATATGGTGCATGTTACAGAGAAATATATATATATGGTGCCTCAACTGTCAGCAGCCATACTAACATTTGTGACAACAAGCTTCAACTAGACAATGCTAATACTAATGAATTTAGAAATAAGGTGCCCGACTTCGATGATGGTGAGTCAACATATCATTTTTCATCTTCTCTCTCTGTGGATCCGCTAGACATTGGGAACAGTGTTGGACCTGGGTTACCTTCAAAGTTATTAAATAAAGAAAAATATTAATTTCTCAAAGAAAATTCGACCCCTTCCACATCTATTTCATTTCAACTGGTTTCTCAAGGCAACAAAAATAGAAAAATTAGAAGGGATTGGTTTGTAACATATCCTTGGCTTGTCTATAGTGCTAAGGACAATGGTGCATATTGTAAGATTTGTGTACTTTTTGGTCCTGACTGTGGTGGGAAAGGTGATCAAAAGTTAGGAATATTTTGCATCAGACCATTAAACAAATACAAAGATGCAATATCTGACTTCAAAAAACATTCAAGTTGCAAATACCATATTCTTGCCATTCAAAAATCTAAAGATTTTTGTAATGTTTTTGAGGGTAAAATATCTAGTGTTGACATTCAGTTAGATACAAGAGCTAAACAACTGATTGAATCGAACAGGCAAAAGTTGATACCTATTGTCAAAACCATCATACTTTATGGGAGACAAAATATAGCACTTAGGGGTTACCGAAATTAGTCTAGTGGGCTCTTAGATGAAACAACTGATTCAGAAGTAAATGACGGGAACTTCATATCGTTGTTGCGATTCTGAATCTATGCAGATGATACCATTCTGAAGGAACACATTCAAAATGCACCAAAAAATCCAAATTTCATAAGTATGATATCTCAGAATGACTTGATTGAATAATGTGGAAAATTATTTTTGAAAAAAACATTGAAAAATTTCAGAAGGCCAGATTTTTCTCAGTTCTGGCAGATAAGACCACAGATTAGAGTCATTCTGAGCAGATGTCCATCAGTATTCGATATGTTGACTTGGAGTCGCATCCACACACAGTGAGGGAGGATTTCATTAAACTTGTGAAAGCCATTGATCTTACTGGAAAGTATTTTCTAACACCATTTTCAGTGTTTTAGAAGAGCTGGGCTTTAGTTTGGATAATCTAAGAGGTCAAGGGTATGATGGAGGCAGTGACATGTCAGGGGCATTCAAGGGAGCTCAAAGCTATGTTAGTGAGGTACAACCACTTGCTATATATATACACTGTTACAGTCATTGTTTAAACTTGGCTCTTGTAAAAGCCTGTGGGAATCAAATGCAAGCAGTGAGAAACATGATTGGTGTTGTGGAAGAAACCACTAACTTTGTGAGGGACTCACCGAAACGATTATAGTTGCTGAAAAAAAAATACAAGATCACTGTCCAGATGTAACAGGAGGAGAAACACTGTTGTCACTAAGCAAAACTCGTTGAATTGAACGTCAAGAGGCCTTTAAATGGTATCAGGTTCTGCTACCAGCAGTTATTTCATTTTTAGGGGAAACAATTAAACTAATCTATGGTGAAGCTATCGTTTAGGCCAGCGGACTGTGCCATTCAATAATGAACTTTCAATTTATTCTTGCTTTGCATGTCATTGTCAGTGTGATGAAATGCACTTTACCCTTGTCAAGACAACTTGAGAGTCCAAAGTTAGTAATTGGCTAAGAAGACGACATGACAAAAGCTACAGTGTTAGCGATCGAAGAGTCCAGAAATAAATCACACTTTAGCAGGATATTTAAGGAATGTGTGCAATTTTCTTTGAACAACTGTATCGATGTAAAAATTCCAAGAATAACTTCAAGAAGCACCCATCGATGTAATATTCTTGAAACAGATGTAGAAGCATACTACAGAATTGGATTTTACTATTCATTTATTGACTGCCTCATTCAGGAATAAAGGATAGGTTTGTAGATGATAAAAAAGTTGTTTCACATCTTAAAAAAAGATACAAGTATTTTCAAGAGTATTCAATTACGAAAAAGTTATGAAAACCGCCAAAATTTATGCTTCAGACTTGCTTAGAAGTCTTTCAGAACTTAAAGGTGAGCTCAGTACATGGCATTTGTTGTGGTGCAACAATGAACAAAAACCAAAGTCAGCTGTTGAAACCATTATGGCATCCTCAACACAGTTGTAAACCTAATGTGAAGACTTTACTAATGTTATACCTCACAGTGCCTGTTACAACGTGTACAGAGGAAAGATCTTTCTCGACTCTCAGAAGAATAAAGTCGTTCCCGCGATCTACTATGGGGCAGGAAAGACTCAATGGTTTAGCTGCACTTCACATTCATAGAGACATTACTGTGGATCACATTCAAGTCGTGGAAAAGTTAGCGAGGAAGCAATCAAAAAGAGAATGTAAATGACATATTTTTAGCTTCACTTTGTATTATCTTGAAAAAAAAATTCGGATTTGCAGAAAAAATTATATACTGTAATAAATAATTATGTTAATTCATATAACCACAAATGACCATTTTTGTCTTTGTAAAATATGTGTAAATAACATATTATAATACAAAATAAAGTAGCGTAGTATTACTTTGTATATAATTTTCTAAACTATGATTTGTGGTGATGAACGTGTACTATTTTAGCTATTTTATTTTCTTATTAAAACTTGTTTCTGTGATTTGGCATAGTTTCTCATTATTTTCATAAACCAAGCCAGTTTTCGTAAGCTGTCAAATTTTGAATTGTATTAATTAGATATATTTAGTACCATTTCGATTTAAGTTATTGTAAATTTAATTTTATTAGGCTATCTTTAAAAATATTTTAAATAAGTCAACTGTATGTTGATTATTTAGATACTAAAATAGCATAAACAGCACAAAAATGCATCTTAAAAACAAAATTTTCCCGAGGGAGGACACCCGGGCCCCCTTCTTTAAAGGTGGGAACGGTGTATAACACACCCTTCACCAACGTGAAAATGGGCCCCCTCCTTTAATGATTTCTAAATTCGCGCCTGATTATGAATGCTGCACTCATAATCAAATCAAATTATAGTTTTCTAAAAAAAAAAAAATTCTGGGGTTAGGTTTCTTAACAGTTTTTAATTTTTTTGTGTTTATGAATTATAAAATAAATTTTGCCACGCTTTTTTGGACATTTATAACATAAACGAAATATATGGAAAAAAACATAATTAGTTTTCTCACTTGGTTTTTATGGCAACCATTTCCAAAAAAATTTTCATCTTTTTACTGTCTCGTCTAATTCGGGAATCTCTACTATGAACATGCTAATTCGATGTTACGAAACTGGCACTAAGGAAAATTTCCAAAGCATCGCAAACTTCTTGTTGTGCGACCATTCCTAGTGTCTATATTGACATAATATTATTACTGACTCCACAGTGTCGTTTCAGCTCCCTATCTATTCATTGGACATGACACTACATTTGCCCTTCCATAACTTGTCAATTGGCGAGGTGAAAGCTGGTATGGTGGCAAATTGTTAGCATATAACTAAAGCCTACGTGCATGGAAATATGGGATCATGTTGTTAATGGTTTCCAGATGGAGGTTCCACTTACCCATTGTTTCAAGGTGGATGAACCTTACAATCAAAGTGCCTAGTTCCAAATATTGTAACTTATATTTAGCTGTAGGTTCAATCTGTGTCAATTATTGCTCCTCAATTCAAAATTATGTTACAGTCCAATAATGCATTCACGTATGTTAACGATGAGAAGTTCTGAAAGGTCTCCACTGTAAATGATATCTTTTATGTCAGTTTTCAATAAGAAATAAAAACTGATGGATTATATGACAAGTTAGAGTAAAAAAAAGGGGGGAGCTGTTATGTTACATCTGATGGCATTCGTGTAGGCGTGCATCATGATATTTCAGTGCTATTCACAGAATTATCTATGTAAACAGTTTTATAAGACCACTGGCAATCATTATGAACACGACGTCTCCAATAAAATACATTAGCAAATGGAAACCATCGAACCGTATTATTATATTGGATAATTCAGTCACTCCTGCATGACTTGCAACTGACCTTATGTCTTATTCTTCTCTGCATCATTCAATTATGCTGTATAAATTGTATCATAAATGCTGAGAGGAGTGTTGTTGAATGGTTGGCAGGTGATGCGTGTAGTTTCAAATGGTATGCATCTCTTAACTTCTTCCATAAAACCATTCTATCCACCAACATCTGGAAAATGAATATGCTTGCAGTAGAGCCACACCAAGTGAGACACTAGAGGCATTACAATGGTAATTTGTGGAAACAGTGCACTGATATCCTTCATCTTGATTGCTGAAAATCCAAAACTTGTTTGTATGTTTGAATGGTTTAAATTCACTTGCTACCTCATCGGCTGTCAGTGGTTGTTTCAGACAAATGATTCGTTGACCAAGGACCACTGCAGATTTGGGTGTTACACATATTATGCCACACAATGTGCACCTGGACATTAAAATCGGGGTTGTTGTGCACTATCTGAGAAAAGGCCTTCTTGTTAAGTTCCATGGGGGACATATTATTGGTATATATATTAAAACATGTTGTTTCCATGTATGACGAACAGAATCTCAAGAATTATAAAGCATCGACTAACCTGTGGGAGTCATATTTTTTGTATAATGTGCCACCAGACATACATGCAAGTGTGTATAAAAAACAATGTCCTCACCACACTAACCAAGCTATGTCAAATAGTTGTGGTCATCTTATTCCACATTTCGAATTCACCACAGTTTTTAATTTTGCAAGACAATATTTGTATACACCCCAAGAGCCTTACGAATAAGGTCTGCCACCCCTTCCAGAATGGTTGGTGAGGGGTATACAGAGCTGTAAATTTGGCCCCGAATATCCTTAACAATAATGGTAGCTGCTGTTCTAACAATACAAAGTCTTTCTTCTCGTTTGTTTGAACTCTCTTGCTGATACCATGGATCTGTAACAACCTTGCATCCCGTATTCTTCAAGTATATGACAATAGGGGTATTTACTGAAACACATATATCATTGGAATACTTAGCGAAAAGATGTGCGCTTACTGTTTTCGATGGGGGATTAGGATTACATTCAATTGTTCCAATTTACTCGTCCAATGATAACTGGCACTTTTTAATGCTATTGTCTAGAAAATTGTAAATCGTTTGCATAGCAACATCTACTTGTTTTGTGTTTCTGCCTGTGGCCTCACTTTTTTGTTGAGAGATGGTACAGCCTTTTAAAACGAGAATGATGATATTTCCCATCTGCAGTGACAAAGTCATTTATGGCCACCAATATTTGTCGTGTACAATGTGCTAATTCTTCATTGCGGTTTTTCAAGAGTCGTAAAACATTGTCATTAACGTTTATCATCATCAAAATATGTATAGTTTCACGTTTGGAATATCGAGATTTCTCTGTTGTGTTGCATAGTTGGAGGGTATATCTTCAGCACAAAAGAAGCAATGAGTTTTATAAACAAAGTTTGGTTCATTCGATGAACATAATTATGTTAGGCTGCATCTTGTTTGACCATCATGATGTATGCATCAATACTTATTTCTTTTAAATAAGTTTTTCGACATTTCTTATTAATTTCAAAGGATATGTTCCTCTTAAATATAACAAATTTACCGTTACCTGTCTTCCTACTAGCTTTAGCAAAATATTTTGTTTATCTTTCACATCACTCAACTTTGATCCGTCATCTAATGTTGTATTACATAAAACACACTCGCGAAGAGGGACTGCAAACATTCCCGTCACCTTGAAACACTTCATCCTCAACCTGTGGCTCGGAGTAAGCTAACTGAAAACCAGTTATCGTTATACCCGCTCCCTTGGGAGGGGAACAAAATATCCTCCTGGTCTACCAGCCATGTCCATCTAAATAACTCGAAATATTACCCACAGAATTATAGACTTTTTCCTCCAAAGTTTACTGACAAATATTTACTGTTTTTAACTGCCAAATAGAGATTCAAGATAAACTTAATCGCAGACAGTGCTAAAGATAATGTATATCACATCGAAATAGATTAAATTTGTAAATTTTTGTGAAATTTAAAAATTGCTGATCGCTACTACGAGGCTGAATAGTTAAAAATATAATTAAGCACCAGTTTAAACTCAAACAACAAATGGGAACCCTAATCACACATTTATAAAATAAAATAAAAAGTCTAAAATTTAGAAATATTAAAAAATTATTTGACCATGTTCCATTGCTTTTATTTGGCTGGGACAACTATATTTTGTTTCAACCCCCCAGAAATATAAATAACCTGAAAGGAATATATTTCTAGATTTTTTTGAAAAATTTGCAAAAACCGGTCAAAATTTATTATGATTGTTATATTTTCGCAATTTTCCGTCAATTTAAAGAGGAAGGCGTGTTGAAATTCGGATCCAGCACTCCCAATAACATAAAATCCACTTGAAGAACCTAATTATGTTTTTAATATATTCATCTTATATGCAAAAATTACAAAAAAAAAAACTTCTTTTTTGCAATTTTGTTAATATTTGAAGATATAAAAATAATCCATACGAGGAGGTAAAAGTTGAACTTCGAATTCAGCACACAAAAAAATTAGACTACTGTTGAGTAACCTAAATCCGGAAAATTTTTATATACATATCGGTTTGTTTTACATAATTTGACTGGAATATCAATACTCGAAAGAGAATAAATAAAAAGGATGAAATAAGGATATAACGACAACAAAATGTGGTTAACATTTGCTAAATGTTGCTTTTGATAGACAAAAGTTTAACTCTAATTCCACCCTCTATACTAAATACAATTCAATAATGTATCCAATACATTCGAACAATACCTGTGTATTGTGTAATACAGTGTGCAGTCTGGCCGGGGTTCCCCGCTACAGTAAAGGAGTAGACCGTACAGCCAGCGACTCAACGCCAAGTGTCGGCGGCGGTAAATAACCTGACTCTCTACAGGGTCTAATGGCCTCGGCCGTAGGCGACTCTTTTGGAGGGTGTTGAGCATCCAGTGGAGAAACACTTTTGCACACTCGGTACAATTGGTCTGCAACTGCTCGAAATGACTGCTGGCATGCACCCTAACCGAGCCACGTGGTCGCGCCAAGAACAAAGCAGTCGAAGGTGCAGCAGCAGCAAGTCAGCTCTCTCCGGCGGGCGGAAGGCTACCGGATATAGGCGAGTGCTGATAGGCTATAAGCTAGCGTCGCGCCAGTTACAAAACATGTTCAAGTTAAAGCACTGGTAGTAAATAAAATATTACGAAACTAAACACTTGCTCTTGGTCGGGCGGTTCGCCATGGCGATGATGATAATCTCTGTGAGGATTTCATGATGAATGAAATAGAACTAGGGATCTGAGCCATGCATTTTTCTTCATAAATAAAGAAAGCATTATGTAATGCTTTTGTGAATTTTCCTTTAAAATTTTGATGAGAATTTGTATTTTCTATATTTTACTAATTACTTTACTAGTGGAAAATAATACGTGTCTATGACAAAACACTGTAGTCTTGTGAGGAGATGCTGAGGAGATTTTAAAGACTATTAGAAACTGTATGGAAGTAAGTAATAGAAATCGTTGCCTAAAGGGGATTAAAACAGCTGCGAGAATATGTGCACTCACAGGCGCGAATTTAGAGGAGGGTAACAAGGGACACATGCCCCCCCCCCCCCCCCTTGACCTTTATCTTTCGAAATTTGGTATTACTTATCAATGTGTAAACAATAAACGTATGTTATCAAATTGTAAAAGAGAAAAAACATTAATGTAAATTTTGAATTAAAATTGAGGTATTTATTGTCGCCCAAGGAATTACGACAATGTGTTTAAAACTGGTTTAAGTATGGTGCGAATTTAAATGCCGCTTTTTCTGCTACCCTGTCTTTCCCCTCCTTTCCCTAAGAGCGTAACTTAATCATACATACACCTGCGCTGCGCCCTCGCCAGCGTCAAGGTCACGAGAAGGGCGGGTGTCTAATTCAGCTGAGCAGTTCACTCCTGTGCATTGTACTCTCTAGGCGATCGCGTCGCTCACCATCGTCATATAAATAGCACAATAACTATCATTATCATATTATAACGTGAAAAAAAAAATGAAGCAAACCAAATTTTTGAAATAACCAAAGATAACTGCTTTCTTCAAAAAAAAAACAGTAGTCTGAAGAAAAGTTTCGAATAAACCATGTTAAATTAAGAACGTATTAAAATTTGCACTAAACAATGATTACATCGTTTATAAATTTGTCGGTTTTGATACTTCAATTTAATCATTCAAATTCAAACTAAAAATAGTAAAAAACATTTCACTTTTGATTTTAAATTTAACAATGGTGTAAAAGATCATAAAATAAAGAGTATAAATTACAAACTTCTAAACATTCATTTTAATAAGTTTCATGAAGAAATCAATACTGTTTATTGTTTACGGAATTTTTTTTTCTTTTTTCAGATGCCACACTTGAAAAGGGATATCTTCAAAATGAACCTCAGTCTACCATTGTAAATATGGAGCATGTTATAGAGAAGGATTTATTTGGTGCCTCAACTGTCAGCAGCCATACTAGCATTAGTGACAACAAGCTTCAGCTAGACAATGCTAGTACTAATGAATTTAGAAATAAGGTGCCCGACTTCGATGATGATGAGTCAACATATCATTTTTCTTCTTCTCTCTCTGTGGATCCGCTAGACATTGGGAACAGTGTTGGACCTGGGTTAACTTCAAAGTTATTAAATGAAGTTAAATATTAATGTCTCAAAGAAAATTCGACCCCTTCCACATCTATTTAATTTCAACTGGTTTCTCAAGGCAACAAAAATAGAAAATTTAGAAGGGATTGGTTTGTAACATATCCTTGGCTTGTCTATAGTGCTAAGGACAATGGTGCATATTGTAAGATTTGTGTACTTTTTGGTCCTGACTGTGGTGGGAAAGGTGATCAAGAGTTAGGAATATTTTGCATCAGACCATTAAACAAATACAAAGGTGCAATATCTGACTTCCAAAAAACATTCAAGTTGCAAATACCATATTCTTGCCATTCAAAAATCTAAAGATTTTTGTAATGTTTTTGAGGGTAAAATATCTAGTGTTGACATTCAGTTAGATACTAGAGCTAAACAACTGATTGAATCGAACAGGCAAAAGTTGATACCTATTGTCAAAACCATCATATTTTGTGGTATACGAAATATAGCACTTAGGGGTTACCGAAATTAGTCTAGTGGGCTCTTAGATGAAACAACTGATTCAGAAGTAAATGACGGGAACTTCAGATCGTTGTTGCGTTTCTGGATCGATGAAGGTGATACCATTCTGAAGGAACACATTCAAAATGCACCAAAAAATGCAAATTTAATAAAGATGATATCTCAGAATGACTTAATTGAATAATGTGGAAATATTATTGTTGGAAAAAAACATTGAAAAATTTCAGAAAGCTATATTTTTTTCAGTTCTGGCAGATAAGACCACAGATTAGAGTCATTCGGAGCAGATGTTCATCAGTATTCGATATGTTGACTTGGAGTCGCATCCACACGCAGTGAGGGAGGATTTCATTAAACTTGTGAAAGCCATTGATCTTACTGGAAAGTATTTTCTAACACCATTTTCAGTGTTTTAGAAGAGCTGGGCTTTAGTTTGGATAATCTAAGAGGTCAAGGGTATGATGGAGGCAGTGACATGTCAGGGGCATTCAAGGGAGCTCAAAGCTATGTTAGTGAGGTACAACCACTTGCTATATATATACACTGTTACAGTCATTGTTTAAACTTGGCTCTTGTAAAAGCCTGTGGGAATCAAATGCAAGCAGTGAGAAACATGATTGGTGTTGTGGAAGAAACCACTAACTTTGTGAGGGACTCACCGAAACGATTATAGTTGCTGAAAAAAAAATACAAGATCACTGTCCAGATGTAACAGGAGGAGAAACACTGTTGTCGCTAAGCAAAACTCGTTGAATTGAACGTCAAGAGGCCTTTAAATGGTTTCAGGTTCTGCTACCAGCAGTTATTTCATTTTTAGGGGAAACAATTAAACTAATCTATGGTGAAGCTATCGTTTAGGCCAGCGGACTGTGCCATTCAATAATGAACTTTCAATTTATTCTTGCTTTGCATGTCATTGTCAGTGTGATGAAATGCACTTTACCCTTGTCAAGACAACTTGAGAGTCCAAAGTTAGTAATTGGCTAAGAAGACGACATGACAAAAGCTACAGTGTTAGCGATCGAAGAGTCCAGAAATAAATCACACTTTAGCAGGATATTTAAGGAATGTGTGCAATTTTCTTTGAACAACTGTATCGATGTAAAAATTCCAAGAATAACTTCAAGAAGCACCCATCGATGTAATATTCTTGAAACAGATGTAGAAGCATACTACAGAATTGGATTTTTCTATTCATTTATTGACTGCCTCATTCAGGAATAAAGGATAGGTTTGTAGATGATAAAAAAGTTGTTTCACATCTTTAAAGTCTAATAAAGGATTTTCAAGAGTATTCAATTACGAAAAAGTTATGAAAACCGCCAAAATTTATGCTTCAGACTTGCTTGGAAGTCTTTCAGAACTTAAAGGTGAGCTCAGTACATGGCATTTGTTGTGGTGCAACAATGAACAAAAACCAAAGTCAGCTGTTGAAACCATTATGGCATCCTCAACACAGTTGTACCCTAATGTGAAGACTCTCCTAATGTTATACATCACAGTGCCTTTTACAACGTGTACAGAGGAAAGATCTTTCTCGACTCTCAGAAGAATAAAGTCGTTCCCGCGATCTACTATGGGGCAGGAAAGACTCAATGGTTTAGCTGCACTTCACATTCATAGAGACATTACTGTGGATCACATTCAAGTCGTGGAAAAGTTAGCGAGGAAGCAATCAAAAAGAGAATGTAAATGACATATTTTTAGCTTCACTTTGTATTATCTTGAAAAAAAATTCGGATTTCCAGAAAAAATTATATACTGTAATAAATAATTATGTTAATTCATATAACCACAAATGACCATTTTTGTCTTTGTAAAATATGTGTAAATAACATATTATAATACAAAATAAAGTAGCTTAGTATTACTTTGTATATAATTTTCTAAACTATGATTTGTGGTGATGAACGTGTACTATTTTAGCTATTTTATTTTCTTATTAAAACTTGTTTCTGTGATTTGGCATAGTTTCTCATTATTTTCATAAACCAAGCCAGTTTTCGTAAGCTGTCAAATTTTGAATTGTATTAATTAGATATATTTAGTACCATTTCGATTTAAGTTATTGTAAATTTAATTTTATTAGGCTATCTTTAAAAATATTTTAAATAAGTCAACTGTATATTGATTATTTAGATACTAAAATAGCATAAACAGCACAAAAATGCATCTTAAAAACAAAATTTTCCCGGGGGAGGACACCCGGGTCCCCTTCTTTAAAGGTGGGAACGGTGTATAACACACCCTTCACCAACGTGAAAATGGGACCCCTCCTTTAATGATTTCTAAATTCGCGCCTGATTATGAATGCTGCACTCATAATCAAATCAAATTATAGTTTTCTAAAAAAAAAAAATTCTGGGGTTAGGTTTCTTAACAGTTTTTAATTTTTTTGTGTTTATGAATTATAAAATAAATTTTGCCACGCTTTTTTGGACATTTATAACATAAACGAAATATATGGAAAAAAACATAATTAGTTTTCTCACTTGGTTTTTATGGCAACCATTTCCAAAAAAATTTTCATCTTTTTACTGTCTCGTCTAATTCGGGAATCTCTACTATGAACATGCTAATTCGATGTTACGAAACTGGCACTAAGGAAAATTTCCAAAGCATCGCAAACTTCTTGTTGTGCGACCATTCCTAGTGTCTATATTGACATAATATTATTACTGACTCCACAGTGTCGTTTCAGCTCCCTATCTATTCATTGGACATGACACTACATTTGCCCTTCCATAACTTGTCAATTGGCGAGGTGAAAGCTGGTATGGTGGCAAATTGTTAGCATATAACTAAAGCCTACGTGCATGGAAATATGGGATCATGTTGTTAATGGTTTCCAGATGGAGGTTCCACTTACCCATTGTTTCAAGGTGGATGAACCTTACAATCAAAGTGCCTAGTTCCAAATATTGTAACTTATATTTAGCTGTAGGTTCAATCTGTGTCAATTATTGCTCCTCAATTCAAAATTATGTTACAGTCCAATAATGCATTCACGTATGTTAACGATGAGAAGTTCTGAAAGGTCTCCACTGTAAATGATATCTTTTATGTCAGTTTTCAATAAGAAATAAAAACTGATGGATTATATGACAAGTTAGAGTAAAAAATAGGGGGGAGCTGTTATGTTACATCTGATGGCATTCGTGTAGGCGTGCATCATGATATTTCAGTGCTATTCACAGAATTATCTATGTAAACAGTTTTATAAGACCACTGGCAATCATTATGAACACGACGTCTCCAATAAAATACATTAGCAAATGGAAACCATCGAACCGTATTATTATATTGGATAATTCAGTCACTCCTGCATGACTTGCACTCAACTGACCTTATGTCTTATTCTTCTCTGCATCATTCAATTATGCTGTATAAATTGTATCATAAATGCTGAGAGGAGTGTTGTTGAATGGTTGGCAGGTGATGCGTGTAGTTTCAAATGGTATGCATCTCTTAACTTCTTCCATAAAACCATTCTATCCACCAACATCTGGAAAATGAATATGCTTGCAGTAGAGCCACACCAAGTGAGACACTAGAGGCATTACAATGGTAATTTGTGGAAACAGTGCACTGATATCCTTCATCTTGATTGCTGAAAATCCAAAACTTGTTTGTATGTTTGAATGGTTTAAATTCACTTGCTACCTCATCGGCTGTCAGTGGTTGTTTCAGACAAATGATTCGTTGACCAAGGACCACTGCAGATTTGGGTGTTACACATATTATGCCACACAATGTGCACCTGGACATTAAAATCGGGGTTGTTGTGCACTATCTGAGAAAAGGCCTTCTTGTTAAGTTCCATGGGGGACATATTATTGGTATATATATTAAAACATGTTGTTTCCATGTATGACGAACAGAATCTCAAGAATTATAAAGCATCGACTAACCTGTGGGAGTCATATTTTTTGTATAATGTGCCACCAGACATACATGCAAGTGTGTATAAAAAACGATGTCCTCACCACACTAACCAAGCTATGTCAAATAGTTGTGGTCATCTTATTCCACATTTCGAATTCACCACAGTTTTTAATTTTGCAAGACAATATTTGTATACACCCCAAGAGCCTTACGAATAAGGTCTGCCACCCCTTCCAGAATGGTTCTGGTGAGTGGTATACAGAGCTGTAAATTTGGCCCCGAATATCCTTAACAATAATGGTAGCTGCTGTTCTAACAATACAAAGTCTTTCTTCTCGTTTGTTTGAACTCTCTTGCTGATACCATGGATCTGTAACAACCTTGCATCCCGTATTCTTCAAGTATATGACAATAGGGGTATTTACTGAAACACATATATCATTGGAATACTTAGCGAAAAGATGTGCGCTTACTGTTTTCGATGGGGGATTAGGATTACATTCAATTGTTCCAATTAACTCGTCCAATGATAACTGGCACTTTTTAATTCTATTGTCTAGAAAATTGTAAATCGTTTGCATAGCAACATCTACTTGTTTTGTGTTTCTGCCTGTGGCCTCACTTTTTTGTTGAGAGATGGTACAGCCTTTTAAAACGAGAATGATGATATTTCCCATCTGCAGTGACAAAGTCATTTATGGCCACCAATATTTGTCGTGTACAATGTGCTAATTCTTCATTGCGGTTTTTCAAGAGTCGTAAAACATTGTCCTTAACGTTTATCATCATCAAAATATGTACAGTTTCACGTTTGGAATATCGAGATTTCTCTGTTGTGTTGCATAGTTGGAGGGTATATCTTCAGCACAAAAGAAGCAATGAGTTTTATAAACAAAGTTTGGTTCATTCGATGAACATAATTATGTTAGGCTGCATCTTGTTTGACCATCATGATGTATGCATCAATACTTATTTTTTTTAAATAAGTTTTTCGACATTTCTTATTAATTTCAAAGGATATGTTCCTCTTAAATATAACAAATTTACCGTTACCTGTCTTCCTACTAGCTTTAGCAAAATATTTTGTTTATCTTTCACATCACTCAACTTTGATCCGTCATCTAATGTTGTATTACATAAAACACACTCGCGAAGAGGGACTGCAAACATTCCCGTCACCTTGAAACACTTCATCCTCAACCTGTGGCTCGGAGTAAGCTAACTGAAAACCAGTTATCGTTATACCCGCTCCCTTGGGAGGGGAACAAAATATCCTCCTGGTCTACCAGCCATGTCCATCTAAATAACTCGAAATATTACCCACAGAATTATAGACTTTTTCCTCCAAAGTTTACTTACAAATATTTACTGTTTTTAATTGCCAAATAGAGATTCAAGATAAACTTAATCGCAGACAGTGCTAAAGATAATGTATATCACATCGAAATAAATTAAATTTGTAAATTTTTGTGAAACTTAAAAATTGCTGATCGCTACTACGAGGCTGAATAGTTAAAAATATAATTAAGCACCAGTTTAAACTCAAACAACAAATGGGAACCCTAATCACACATTTATAAATTTAAAAAAAATGTCTAAAATTTAGAAATATTAAAAAATTATTTGACCATGTTCCATTGCTTTTATTTGGCTGGGACAACTATATTTTGTTTCAACCCCCCAGAAATATAAATAACCTGAAAGGAATATATTTCTAGATTTTTTTGAAAAATTTGCAAAAACCGGTCAAAATTTATTATGATTGTCATATTTTCGCAATTTTCCGTCAATTTAAAGAGGAAGGCGTGTTGAAATTCGGATCCAGCACTCCCAATAACATAAAATCCACTTGAAGAACCTAATTATGTTTTTAATATATTCATCTTATATGCAAAAATTACAAAAAAAAAAAACTTCTTTTTTGCAATTTTGTTAATATTTGAAGATATAAAAATAATCCATACGAGGAGGTAAAAGTTGAACTTCGAATTCAGCACACAAAAAAATTAGACTACTGTTGAGTAACCTAAATCCGGAAATTTTTTATATACATATCGGTTTGTTTTACATAATTTGACTGGAATATCAATACTCGAAAGAGAATAAATAAAAAGGATGAAACAAGGATATAACGACAACAAAATGTGGTTAACATTTGCTAAATGTTGCTTTTGAAAGACAAAAGTTTAACTCTAATTCCACCCTCTATACTAAATACAATTCAATAATGTATCCAATACATTCGAACAATACCTGTGTATTGTGTAATACAGTGTGCAGTCTGGCCGGGGTTCCCCGCTACAGTAAAGGAGTAGACCGTACAGCCAGCGACTCAACGCCAAGTGTCGGCGGCGGTAAATAACCTGACTCTCTACAGGGTCTAATAGCCTCGGCCGTAGGCGACTCTTTTGGAGGGTGTTGAGCATCCAGTGGAGAAACACTTTTGCACACTCGGTACAATTGGTCTGCAACTGCTCGAAATGACTGCTGGCATGCACCCTAACCGAGCCACGTGGTCGCGCCAAGAACAAAGCAGTCGAAGGAGCAGCAGCAGCAAGTCAGCTCTCTCCGGCGGGCGGAAGGCTACCGGATGGAGGCGAGTGCTGATAGGCTATAAGCTAGCGTCGCGCCAGTTACAAGACATGTTCAAGTTAAAGCACTGGTAGTAAATAAAATATTACGAAATTAAAAACACTTGCCCTTGGTCGGGCGGTTCGCCATGGCGATGATGATAATCTCTGTGAGGATTTCATGATGAATGAAATAGAACTATGGATCTGAGCCATGCATTTTTCTTCATAAATAAAGAAAGCATTATGTAATGCTTTTGTGAATTTTCCTTTAAAATTTTGATGAGAATTTGTATTTTCTATATTTTACTAATTACTTTACTAGTGGAAAATAATACGTGTCTATGACAAAACACTGTAGTCTTGTGAGGAGATGCTGAGGAGATTTTAAAGACTATTAGAAACTGTATGGAATTAAATAATAGAAATCGTTGCCTAAAGGGGATTAAAACAGCTGCGAGAATATGTGCACTTACAGGCGCGAATTTAGAGGAGGGTAACAAGGGACACATGCCCCCCCCCCCCCCCCCCCTTGACCATTATCTTTCGAAATTTGGTATTACTTATCAATGTGTAAACAATAAACGTATGTTATCAAATTGTAAAAGAGAAAAAACATTAATGTAAATTTTGAATTTAAATTGTGGTATTTATTGTCGCCCAAGGAATTACGACAATGTGTTTAAAACTGGTTTAAGTATGGTGCGAATTTATATGCCGCTTTTTCTGCAACCCTGTCTTTCCCCTCCTTTCCCTAAGAGCGTAACTTAATCATACATACACCTGCGCTGCGCCCTCGCCAGCGTCAAGGTCACGAGAAGGGCGGGTGTCTAATTCAGCTGAGCAGTTCACTCCTGTGCATTGTACTCTCTAGGCGATCGCGTCGCTCACCATCGTCATATAAATAGCACAATAACTATCATTATCATATTATAACGTGAAAAAAAAAATGAAGCAAACCAAATTTTTGAAATAACCAAAGATAACTGCTTTCTTCACAAAAAAAAACAGTAGTCTGAAGAAAAGTTTCGAATAAACCATGTTAAATTAAGAACGTATTAAAATTTGCACTAAACAATGATTACATCGTTTATAAATTTGTCGGTTTTGATACTTCAATTTAATCATTCAAATTCAAACTAAAAATAGTAAAAAACATTTCACTTTTGATTTTAAATTTAACGATGGTGTAAAAGATCATAAAATAAAGAGTATAAATTACAAACTTCTAAACATTCATTTTAATAAGTTTCATGAAGAAATCAATACTGTTTATTGTTTACGGAATTTTTTTTTCTTTTTTCAGATGCCACACTTGAAAAGGGATATCTTCAAAATGAACCTCAGTCTACCATTGTAAATATGGAGCATGTTATAGAGAAGGATTTATTTGGTGCCTCAACTGTCAGCAGCCATACTAGCATTAGTGACAACAAGCTTCAGCTAGACAATGCTAGTACTAATGAATTTAGAAATAAGGTGCCCGACTTCGATGATGATGAGTCAACATATCATTTTTCTTCTTCTCTCTCTGTGGATCCGCTAGACATTGGGAACAGTGTTGGACCTGGGTTAACTTCAAAGTTATTAAATGAAGTTAAATATTAATGTCTCAAAGAAAATTCGACCCCTTCCACATCTATTTAATTTCAACTGGTTTCTCAAGGCAACAAAAATAGAAAATTTAGAAGGGATTGGTTTGTAACATATCCTTGGCTTGTCTATAGTGCTAAGGACAATGGTGCATATTGTAAGATTTGTGTACTTTTTGGTCCTGACTGTGGTGGGAAAGGTGATCAAGAGTTAGGAATATTTTGCATCAGACCATTAAACAAATACAAAGGTGCAATATCTGACTTCCAAAAAACATTCAAGTTGCAAATACCATATTCTTGCCATTCAAAAATCTAAAGATTTTTGTAATGTTTTTGAGGGTAAAATATCTAGTGTTGACATTCAGTTAGATACTAGAGCTAAACAACTGATTGAATCGAACAGGCAAAAGTTGATACCTATTGTCAAAACCATCATATTTTGTGGTATACGAAATATAGCACTTAGGGGTTACCGAAATTAGTCTAGTGGGCTCTTAGATGAAACAACTGATTCAGAAGTAAATGACGGGAACTTCAGATCGTTGTTGCGTTTCTGGATCGATGAAGGTGATACCATTCTGAAGGAACACATTCAAAATGCACCAAAAAATGCAAATTTAATAAAGATGATATCTCAGAATGACTTAATTGAATAATGTGGAAATATTATTGTTGGAAAAAAACATTGAAAAATTTCAGAAAGCTATATTTTTTTCAGTTCTGGCAGATAAGACCACAGATTAGAGTCATTCGGAGCAGATGTTCATCAGTATTCGATATGTTGACTTGGAGTCGCATCCACACACAGTGAGGGAGGATTTCATTAAACTTGTGAAAGCCATTGATCTTACTGGAAAGTATTTTCTAACACCATTTTCAGTGTTTTAGAAGAGCTGGGCTTTAGTTTGGATAATCTAAGAGGTCAAGGGTATGATGGAGGCAGTGACATGTCAGGGGCATTCAAGGGAGCTCAAAGCTATGTTAGTGAGGTACAACCACTTGCTATATATATACACTGTTACAGTCATTGTTTAAACTTGGCTCTTGTAAAAGCCTGTGGGAATCAAATGCAAGCAGTGAGAAACATGATTGGTGTTGTGGAAGAAACCACTAACTTTGTGAGGGACTCACCGAAACGATTATAGTTGCTGAAAAAAAAATACAAGATCACTGTCCAGATGTAACAGGAGGAGAAACACTGTTGTCACTAAGCAAAACTCGTTGAATTGAACGTCAAGAGGCCTTTAAATGGTTTCAGGTTCTGCTACCAGCAGTTATTTCATTTTTAGGGGAAACAATTAAACTAATCTATGGTGAAGCTATCGTTTAGGCCAGCGGACTGTGCCATTCAATAATGAACTTTCAATTTATTCTTGCTTTGCATGTCATTGTCAGTGTGATGAAATGCACTTTACCCTTGTCAAGACAACTTGAGAGTCCAAAGTTAGTAATTGGCTAAGAAGACGACATGACAAAAGCTACAGTGTTAGCGATCGAAGAGTCCAGAAATAAATCACACTTTAGCAGGATATTTAAGGAATGTGTGCAATTTTCTTTGAACAACTGTATCGATGTAAAAATTCCAAGAATAACTTCAAGAAGCACCCATCGATGTAATATTCTTGAAACAGATGTAGAAGCATACTACAGAATTGGATTTTTCTATTCATTTATTGACTGCCTCATTCAGGAATAAAGGATAGGTTTGTAGATGATAAAAAAGTTGTTTCACATCTTTAAAGTCTAATACAAGGATTTTCAAGAGTATTCAATTACGAAAAAGTTATGAAAACCGCCAAAATTTATGCTTCAGACTTGCTTGGAAGTCTTTCAGAACTTAAAGGTGAGCTCAGTACATGGCATTTGTTGTGGTGCAACAATGAACAAAAACCTAAGTCAGCTGTTGAAACCATTATGGCATCCTCAACACAGTTGTACCCTAATGTGAAGACTCTCCTAATGTTATACCTCACAGTGCCTGTTACAACGTGTACAGAGGAAAGATCTTTCTCGACTCTCAGAAGAATTAAGTCGTTCCCGCGATCTACTATGGGGCAGGAAAGACTCAATGGTTTAGCTGCACTTCACATTCATAGAGACATTACTGTGGATCACATTCAAGTCGTGGAAAAGTTAGCGAGGAAGCAATCAAAAAGAGAATGTAAATGACATATTTTTAGCTTCACTTTGTATTATCTTGAAAAAAAAATTCGGATTTGCAGAAAAAATTATATACTGTAATAAATAATTATGTTAATTCATATAACCACAAATGACCATTTTTGTCTTTGTAAAATATGTGTACATAACATATTATAATACAAAATAAAGTAGCGTAGTATTACTTTGTATATAATTTTCTAAACTATGATTTGTGGTGATGAACGTGTACTATTTTAGCTATTTTATTTTCTTATTAACACTTGTTTCTGTGATTTGGCATAGTTTCTCATTATTTTCATAAACCAAGCCAGTTTTCGTAAGCTGTCAAATTTTGAATTGTATTAATTAGATATATTTAGTACCATTTCGATTTAAGTTATTGTAAATTTAATTTTATTAGGCTATCTTTAAAAATATTTTAAATAAGTAACTGTATATTGATTATTTAGATACTAAAATAGCATAAACAGCACAAAAATGCATCTTAAAAACTAAATTTTCCCGGGGGAGGACACCCGGGCCCCCTTCTTTAAAGGTGGGAACGGTGTATAACACACCCTTCACCAACGTGAAAATGGGACCCCTCCTTTAATGATTTCTAAATTCGCGCCTGATTATGAATGCTGCACTCATAATCAAATCAAATTATAGTTTTCTAAAAAAAAAAAAAATTTTGGGGTTAGGTTTCTTAACAGTTTTTAATTTTTTTGTGTTTATGAATTATAAAATAAATTTTGCCACGCTTTTTTGGACATTTATAACATAAACGAAATATATGGAAAAAAACATAATTAGTTTTCTCACTTGGTTTTTATGGCAACCATTTCCAAAAAAATTTTCATCTTTTTACTGTCTCGTCTAATTCGGGAATCTCTACTATGAACATGCTAATTCGATGTTACGAAACTGGCACTAAGGAAAATTTCCAAAGCATCGCAAACTTCTTGTTGTGCGACCATTCCTAGTGTCTATATTGACATAATATTATTACTGACTCCACAGTGTCGTTTCAGCTCCCTATCTATTCATTGGACATGACACTACATTTGCCCTTCCACAACTTGTCAATTGGCGAGGTGAAAGCTGGTATGGTGGCAAATTGTTAGCATATAACTAAAGCCTACGTGCATGGAAATATGGGATCATGTTGTTAATGGTTTCCAGATGGAGGTTCCACTTACCCATTGTTTCAAGGTGGATGAACCTTACAATCAAAGTGCCTAGTTCCAAATATTGTAACTTATATTTAGCTGTAGGTTCAATCTGTGTCAATTATTGCTCCTCAATTCAAAATTATGTTACAGTCCAATAATGCATTCACGTATGTTAACGATGAGAAGTTCTGAAAGGTCTCCACTGTAAATGATATCTTTTATGTCAGTTTTCAATAAGAAATAAAAACTGATGGATTATATGACAAGTTAGAGTAAAAAAAATGTGTGAGCTGTTATGTTACATTTGATGGCATTCGTGTAGGCGTGTATCATGATATTTCAGTGCTATTCACAGAATTATCTATGTAAACAGTTTTATAAGACCACTGGCAATCATTATGAACACGACGTCTCCAATAAAATACATTAGCAAATGGAAACCATCGAACCGTATTATTATATTGGATAATTCAGTCACTCCTGCATGACTTGCAACTGACCTTATGTCTTATTCTTCTCTGCATCATTCAATTATGCTGTATAAATTGTATCATAAATGCTGAGAGGAGTGTTGTTGAATGGTTGGCAGGTGATGCGTGTAGTTTCAAATGGTATGCATCTCTTAACTTCTTCCATAAAACCATTCTATCCACCAACATCTGGAAAATGAATATGCTTGCAGTAGAGCCACACCAAGTAAGACACTAGAGGCATTACAATGGTAATTTGTGGAAACAGTGCACTGATATCCTTCATCTTGATTGCTGAAAATCCAAAACTTGTTTGTATGTTTGAATGGTTTAAATTCACTTGCTACCTCATCGGCTGTCAGTGGTTGTTTCAGACAAATGATTCGTTGACCAAGGACCACTGCAGATTTGGGTGTTACACATATTATGCCACACAATGTGCACCTGCACATTAAAATCGGAGTTGTTGTGCACTATCTGAGAAAATGCCTTCTTGTTAAGTTCCATGGGGGACATATTATTGGTATATATATTAAAACATGTTGTTTCCATGTATGACGAACAGAATCTCAAGAATTATAAAGAATCGACTAACCTGTGGGAGTCATATTTTTTGTATAATGTGCCACCAGACATACATGCAAGTGTGTATAAAAAACAATGTCCTCACCACACTAACCAAGCTATGTCAAATAGTTGTGGTCATCTTATTCCACATTTCGAATTCACCACAGTTTTTAATTTCGCAAGACAATATTTGTATACACCCCAAGAGCCTTACGAATAAGGTCTGCCACCCCTTCCAGAATGGTTCTGGTGAGGGGTATACAGAGCTGTAAATTTGGCCCCGAATATCCTTAACAATAATGGTAGCTGCTGTTCTAACAATACAAAGTCTTTCTTCTCGTTTGTTTGAACTCTCTTGCTGATACCATGGATCTGTAACAACCTTGCATCCCGTATTCTTCAAGTATATGACAATAGGGGTATTTACTGAAACACATATATCATTGGAATACTTAGCGAAAAGATGTGCGCTTACTGTTTTCGATGGGGGATTAGGATTACATTCAATTGTTCCAATTAACTCGTCCAATGATAACTGGCACTTTTTAATTCTATTGTCTAGAAAATTGTAAATCGTTTGCATAGCAACATCTACTTGTTTTGTGTTTCTGCCTGTGGCCTCACTTTTTTGTTGAGAGATGGTACAGCCTTTTAAAACGAGAATGATGATATTTCCCATCTGCAGTGACAAAGTCATTTATGGCCACCAATATTTGTCGTGTACAATGTGCTAATTCTTCATTGCGGTTTTTCAAGAGTCGTAAAACATTGTCCTTAACGTTTATCATCATCAAAATATGTACAGTTTCACTTTTGGAATTTCGAGATTTCTCTGTTGTGTTGCATAGTTGGAGGGTATATCTTCAGCACAAAAGAAGCAATGAGTTTTAAAAACAAAGTTTGGTTCATTCGATGAACATAATTATGTTAGGCTGCATCTTGTTTGACCATCATGATGTATGCATCAATACTTATTTCTTTTAAATAAGTTTTTCGACATTTCTTATTAATTTCAAAGGATATGTTCCTCTTAAATATAACAAATTTACCGTTACCTGTCTTCCTACTAGCTTTAGCAAAATGTTTTGTTTATCTTTCACATCACTCAACTTTGATCCGTCATCTAATGTTGTATTACATAAAACACACTCGCGAAGAGGGACTGCAAACATTCCCGTCACCTTGAAACACTTCATCCTCAACCTGTGGCTCGGAGTAAGCTAACTGAAAACCAGTTATCGTTATACCCGCTCCCTTGGGAGGGGAACAAAATATCCTCCTGGTCTACCAGCCATGTCCATCTAAATAACTCGAAATATTACCCACAGAATTATAGACTTTTTCCTCCAAAGTTTACTGACAAATATTTACTGTTTTTAATTGCCAAATAGAGATTCAAGATAAACTTAATCGCAGACAGTGCTAAAGATAATGTATATCACATCGAAATAGATTAAATTTGTAAATTTTTGTGAAATTTAAAAATTGCTGATCGCTACTACGAGGCTGAATAGTTAAAAATATAATTAAGCACCAGTTTAAACTCAAACAACAAATGGGAACCCTAATCACACATTTATAAATTTAAAAAAAATGTCTAAAATTTAGAAATATTAAAAAATTATTTGACCATGTTCCATTGCTTTTATTTGGCTGGGACAACTATATTTTGTTTCAACCCCCCAGAAATATAAATAACCTGAAAGGAATATATTTCTAGATTTTTTTGAAAAATTTGCAAAAACCGGTCAAAATTTATTATGATTGTCATATTTTCGCAATTTTCCGTCAATTTAAAGAGGAAGGCGTGTTGAAATTCGGATCCAGCACTCCCAATAACATAAAATCCACTTGAAGAACCTAATTATGTTTTTAATATATTCATCTTATATGCAAAAATTACAAAAAAAAAAAAACTTCTTTTTTGCAATTTTGTTAATATTTGAAGATATAAAAATAATCCATACGAGGAGGTAAAGTTGATCTTCGAATTCAGCACACAAAAAATTTAGACTACTGTTGAGAAACCTAAATCCGGAAATTTTTTATATACATATCGGTTTGTTTTACATAATTTGACTGGAATATCAATACTCGAAAGAGAATAAATAAAAAGGATGAAATAAGGATATAACGACAACAAAATGTGGTTAACATTTGCTAAATGTTGCTTTTGAAAGACAAAAGTTTAACTCTAATTCCACCCTCTATACTAAATACAATTCAATAATGTATCCAATACATTCGAACAATACCTGTGTATTGTGTAATACAGTGTGCAGTCTGGCCGGGGTTCCCCGCTACGGTAAAGGAGTAGACCGTACAGCCAGCGACTCAACGCCAAGTGTCGGCGGCGGTAAATAACCTGACTTTCTACAGGGTCTAATGGCCTCGGCCGTAGGCGACTCTTTTGGAGGGTGTTGAGCTTCCAGTGGAGACACACTTTTGCACACTCGGTACAATTGGTCTACAACTGCTCGAAATTACTGCTGGCATGCACCCTAACCGAGCCACGTGGTCGCGCCAAGAACAAAGCAGTCGAAGGTGCAGCAGCTGCAAGTCAGCTCTCTCCGGCGGGCGGAAGGCTACCGGATGGAGGCGAGTGCTGATAGGCTATAAGCTACCGTCGCGCCAGTTACAAGACATGTTCAAGTTAAAGCACTGGTAGTAAATAAAATATTACGAAACTAAACACTTGCCCTTGGTCGGGCGGTTCGCCATGGCGATGATGATAATCTCTGTGAGGATTTCATGATGAATGAAATAGAACTAGGGATCTGAGCCATGCATTTTTCTTCATAAATAAAGAAAGCATTATGTAATGCTTTTGTGAATTTTCCTTTAAAATTTTGATGAGAAGTTGTATTTTATATATTTTACTAATTACTTTACTAGTGGAAAATAATACGTGTCTATGACAAAACACTGTAGTCTTGTAAGGAGATGCTGAGGAGATTTTAAAGACTATTAGAAACTGTATGGAATTAAGTAATAGAAATCGTTGCCTAAAGGGGATTAAAACAGCTGCGAGAATATGTGCACTCATAGGCGCGAATTTAGAGGAGGGTAACAAGGGACACATGCCCCCCCCCCCCTTGATCTTTATCTTTCGAAATTTGGTATTACTTATCAATGTGTAAACAATAAACGTATGTTATCAAATTGTAAAAGAGAAAAAACATTAATGTAAATTTTGAATTTAAATTGTGGTATTTATTGTCGCCCAAGGAATTACGACAATGTGTTTAAAACTGGTTTAAGTATGGTGCGAAGTTAAATGCCGCTTTTTCTGCAACCCTGTCTTTCCCCTCCTTTCCCTAAGAGCGTAACTTAATCATACATACACCTGCGCTGCGCCCTCGCCAGCGTCAAGGTCACGAGAAGGGCGGGTGTCTAATTCAGCTGAGCAGTTCATTCCTGTGCATTGTACTCTCTAGGCGATCGCGTCGCTCACCATCGTCATATAAATAGCACAATAACTATCATTATCATATTATAACGTGAAAAAAAAATGAAGCAAACCAAATTTTTGAAATAACCAAAGATAACTGCTTTCTTCACAAAAAAAAACAGTAGTCTGAAGAAAAGTTTCGAATAAACCATGTTAAATTAAGAACGTATTAAAATTGGCACTAAACAATGATTACATCGTTTATAAATTTGTCGGTTTTGATACTTCAATTTAATCATTCAAATTCAAACTAAAAATAGTAAAAAACATTTCACTTTGGATTTTAAATTTAACAATGGTGTAAAAGATCATAAAATAAAGAGTATAAATTACAAACTTCTAAACATTCACTTTAATAAGTTTCATGAAGAAATCAATTCTGTTTATTGTTTACGGAATTTTTTTTTCTTTTTTCAGATGCCACACTTGAAAAGGGATATCTTCAAAATGAACCTCAGTCTACCATTGTAAATATGGAGCCTGTTATAGAGAAGGATTTATTTGGTGCCTCAACTGTCAGCAGCCATACTAGCATTAGTGACAAGCTTCAGCTAGACAATGCTAGTACTAATGAATTTAGAAATAAGGTGCCCGACTTCGATGATGATGAGTCAACATATCATTATTCTTCTTCTCTCTCTGTGGATCCGCTAGACATTGGGAACAGTGTTGGACCTGGGTTAACTTCAAAGTTATTAAATGAAGAAAAATATTAATGTCTCAAAGAAAATTCGACCCCTTCCACATCTATTTAATTTCAACTGGTTTCTCAAGGCAACAAAAATAGAAAAATTAGAAGGGATTGGTTTGTAACATATATTTGGCTTGTCTATAGTGCTAAGGACAATGGTGCATATTGTAAGATTTGTGTACTTTTTGGTCCTGACTGTGGTGGGAAAGGTGATCAACAGTTAGGAATATTTTGCATCAGACCATTAAACAAATACAAAGGTGCAATATCTGACTTCAAAAAACATTCAAGTTGCAAATACCATATTCTTGTCATTCAAAAATCTAAAGATTTTTGTAATGTTTTTGAGGGTAAAATATCTAGTGTTGACATTCAGTTAGATACTAGAGCTAAACAACTGATTGAATCGAACAGGCAAAAGTTGATACCTATTGTCAAAACCATCATATTTTGTGGTATACGAAATATAGCACTTAGGGGTTACCGAAATTAGTCTAGTGGGCTCTTAGATGAAACAACTGATTCAGAAGTAAATGACGGGAACTTCAGATCGTTGTTGCGTTTCTGGATCGATGAAGGTGATACCATTCTGAAGGAACACATTCAAAATGCACCAAAAAATGCAAATTTAATAAAGATGATATCTCAGAATGACTTAATTGAATAATGTGGAAATATTATTGTTGGAAAAAAACATTGAAAAATTTCAGAAAGCTATATTTTTTTCAGTTCTGGCAGATAAGACCACAGATTAGAGTCATTCGGAGCAGATGTTCATCAGTATTCGATATGTTGACTTGGAGTCGCATCCACACGCAGTGAGGGAGGATTTCATTAAACTTGTGAAAGCCATTGATCTTACTGGAAATTCATTATCTACACCATTGTCAGTGTTTTAGAAGAGCTGGGCTTAAGTTTGGATAATCTAAGAGGTCAAGGGTATGATGGAGGCAGTAACATGTCATGGGCATTCAAGGGAGGTCAGAGCTATGTTAGTGAGGTACAACCACTCGCTATATATGTACACTGTTACAGTTATTGTTTAAACTTGGCTATTGTAAAAGCCTGTGGGAATCAAATGCAAGCAGTGAGAAACATGATTGGTGTTGTGGAAGAAACCACTAACTTTGTGAGTGACTCACCGAAACGATTATAGTTGCTGAAAAAAAAATACAAGATCACTGTCCAGATGTAACTGGAGGAGAAACACTGTTGTCACTAAGAAAAACTCGTTGAATTGAACGTCAAGAGGCCTTTAAATGGTTTCAGGATCTGCTACCAGCAGTTATTTCATTTTTAGGGGAAACAATTAAACTAATCTATGGTGAAGCTATCGCTTAGGCCAGCGGACTGTGCCATTCAATAATGAACTTTCAATTTATTCTTGCATTGCATGTCATTGTCATTGTGAAGAAATGCACTTTACCCTTGTCAAGACAACTTGAGAGTCCAAAGTTAGATAGGGTAGAGAGGGGCAATTCCGATCACTTCAAATTGTGTTGTGAAAATAAATTCTTGAAAATAAGATTAGGTTAATGAAAATACATGAGCATAACTTTCAATATGTATACTTAATATACCTTGAATGAAAAAGGTAATTAATGGCACATATAAATTTACAAAAAAATTATTCTTTAAAAGGTGATATCACAGGATTAACAAAACAAGTGGGGTAATTGCGATCACACACGGGGTAAATCCGATCATAGTGGGGCAATCATGATCACACAAATTTACCGCATCTGAATTGTTTCTTTCCTTTGGCACCCACACAGATTACATGATACCAGCTTCTACATTTCTGGCACTTGATCCAGTTCCCTCTGTTGGCAGACTGGCTCCATCTTCTGTTACAAAATCCACATGGTGCGTCACTCGAATCTTTCATGATGAGGATTTCTTCTCCACTAGAGTCCATTTAATTTTCTGCAAACAGTCTTCGTCTCTTCACTATGCAATCTATCTGTTTCTTTTTTAATGTGGCAATTTTAACTTTTTCTGCTGTTGCCTTGATGTTTCCATCCGATGTCAGATGTCGAAATTTCTGCTTTCTGGTTTGTTTCGGTGCATTCCTATTTGTAGATGATTGGTTTGGGGTTGGAATGATGTCATTAAATCCAATGAGTTTCTGTTCACTGGGAGACTTGGACGTAGAAGCTGATATGGACATGGTGGATGAAGCTTGGGAACTGGAGCAAACTGTGTGTTTGGACGGGGAATGTTGGCTGTGTGACTTATTTTGAACATGATCAAGAGAAACATCAGATGAAGGACCTGAAGTTTGCATGGTGGATGATTTTGTTGATGTAGAAGGAGATTCAGCTCGGAAAGCTACAGATGGTAGAAATTTATCCATCGAGATAGCCTTAGGGTTAAATATGTAGAGACCAGTACACTGAAACCCTTTAGTAGCATTCCCATGGGATGCAGCTTTGTTCCACGCAGCTGTGAAAATCTTTCCAAAGTCAGACTTGGTGATCGATTGTGTTGGCTTGTTGTGAAAGAATGTGGTTGCTTCTTGATGGTAGAAAGTTTTTAATGGTTTGAATAGTGTGCGATCTAGAGGCTGAAGGACATGAGTGGTATGAGGTGGTAAACAGAGAAGTTCAATTTCATTTTCTCTGCAGTAGTTCAGGAATTTAAGCGAACAATGTGATGCGTGTCCATCCAAAATAAGAAGGCATTTCCCTGGGAGTTTGTGCTTTTGAAAATGTTGCAACCATCTGAGAAATAGGTCCTCATTTATATATCAAGATTCAGACATTGCTGCTACAGATCCAGATGGCAAATTAGCACAGTATGACTCTCGATACCGCACACCCTTGAAAATGACGAATGGTGGTATGTACACCCCACTAGCACTGAAACAAGCTACTACTGACATTTTCCCCACGTTCTACACTTGTCAATTTAATTACTTCTCTTTGGCCTTTTTCACAAATGATTTTTGATGGCTTATTGTTTAAAGGAAATCCAGACTCATCAACATTATAAATTCTCTCTGGCTTCTCCCTGAGTTCTAATTCATTCGTCAAATCACCAAAGAGGTCATAAAAGTCGTTAAATTCATTTTCATCCATGGCAGCTGCCCTCATTTTTGACAAACCTTCCGGTTTCCTCAAAGAGAGTTGAGGATGTCTGGCCATGAACTTGCCAAGCCAATCTTTACCAGCCAATTTTTCGGTATTGCTCCATGGAATTTTTAGACCCTTCTTTTCAGCATACATGTATGCTGCATTTCTTACCTGAATTGTGGTTAAACCAAAGCCTCTTTTCGACAGGTTGAGCAGTCTGTCACACAGTTCATCTTCCTCCTCAGCATTTAGTACAGGTGGGTGACCAACTTTATGTTTGCACTCTTTCCCTTTGTCTCCTAATAACTGCTGTAGTTTTACTTTTTTGATCCTGTTCTGAAGTGTGGTGAATGGCACCTGATGTAAGTTAGCAGCTGCTCTGATGGTTGTTTCTCCATGGAGGACACTGCTGATAGCATTTGACATAGACTCCTCGGACCACTGAAGAGTGGTGTTCTTTCTTTTGTAGTTTCTGACCATCTGAAATTCACAACCATAGTACATATTAGTGTTGATTTATATTTGAGATGTTTTAAATGCATGCAACACTTCAGTAAAATGCATCAAAATGTTTATCTCGGTTATAACTTGGGTAGTGTGGAATTCTGTTGTCGTCTCGTATTCCAGAAAGGATTTGGAGATTAAATAAATTATTAATAACAATATTAGATTTCAGTATCAAGATGTTTAAAAAAATCCGTAATTAACTCATCTTTGTTGCGAGAAATCTTATGCTGCTATGGTCCGCAAAGACCCATTTCGAAAGTTGTTAGATTTCAGCACACAGCGGCTGGTACTAAGAACCAGTAAAATTTGTGGATGGCAAACACTCTGACAGTATTTAACCAATGGTCATATTTCAAGGTACAAACTTGACACTTTTTCGTTTTATATATGTCAATATATATAATATATGCCTTTATTTTATGGCATCGAGATGAAAAAATGTGTGCGAGTTATTTAAAGTGTGGCCAACACGGAGTGCGACCAGCCAACTCTTTCTTGAGTAATATAGTGTGCGACCCGCCAAGCATCGGCAGTGAAACCAATCACCGCAACGGAATGTGCGGTCGTCGAAAAGATAAACATCAGTATCTACAAACTGGCGACAGCTAGGTCTCTAACTGTCCCCTCAGCTATCCTTGAAACATTAAGATAATACTTTTTTCTGTCAGCTACGTGCACCGTGACAATAGAGCAGTGTCGAGTAGTCGCTTTTAAGATTAGTTGAAATAATACGATCCTTTCTGTGCTGTATTCTCCAGAGCAATAAATTATTTCCTGTGATCGAAATAGCCCCAATAGCGTGATCGGAATTGCCCCATTTTGCCGACTTTTACCTTTGCCGTCCAAACTGTAAGAGGAAACTGGTTTTTATCAGAACTGATACAAGGATATTGTTTTCCAGTAAATATGCTACGTGAAGAAACCAAAGTACTAAAAGATATCTCGTTTCTGTAATTGTAGCTTCTTATTTTGGAACGTAATATTTTATAAAGAGTGATAAAAATGCATGGCGTGACTTACCTTGGTGTTGAATCGCTTCCTTACACACAGCAAAGTATAGAATAACAACGGAAATTTTTTTACCACGTGAACACCAACACTCCCAGCTTGCGACTGATGGGATGATATTGTTTCCTTTCGGCTCATGGCTTGCTGTGTTGCCAATTCTCTTATTATGATCGGATTTACCCCGTGATCAGAATAGCCCCGCTCTACCATATTGGCCAAGCAGACAACATGACAAAAGCTACAGTGTTTGCGATCGAAGACTCCAGAAATGAAGAACACTTTAGCAGGATATTTAAGGAATGTGTGCAATTTTCTTTGAACAACTGTATAGATGTAAAAATTCCAAGAATAACTTCAAGAAGCACCCAACGATGTAATATTCTTGAAACAGATGTAGAAGCATACTACAGAATTGGATTTTACTATCCATTTATTGACTGCCTCATTCAGGAATTCAAGGATATGTTTGTAAATGATATAAACGTTGTTACACATCTTAAAAGTCTAATACCAGGATTTTCAAGCATATTCAATTACGAAAAAGTTATGAAAACCGCCATAATTTATGCTTCAGACTTGCTTGAAAGTCTTTCAGAACTTGAAGGTGAGCTCAGTACATGGCATTTGTTGTGGTGCAACAATGAACAAAAACCAAAGTCAGCTGTTGAAACCATTATAGCATCCTCAACACAGTTGTACCCTAATGTGAAGACTCTCCTAATGTTATACCTCACAGTGCCTGTTGCAACGTGTACAAAGGAAAGATCTTTCTCGACTCTCAGAAGAATAAATTCGTAGCCGCGATCTACTATGGGGCAGGAAAGACTCAATGGTTTAGCTGCACTTATCATTCATAGAGACATTACTGTGGATCACATTTAAGTCTTGGAAAAGTTCGCGAGGAAGCATTCAAGGAGAATGCAAATGACATATTTTTAGCTTCACTTTGTATTATCTTGAAAAAAAATTCGAATTTGCAGAAAAAATCATATACTGTAATAAATAATTATGTTAATTCATATAACCACAAAGTATCTTGTCAGGTATTTCTAATGACCATTCTTGTCTTTGTAAAATGTGTGTTAATAACATATTAAAATACAAAATAAAGTAGCATAGTATTACTTTGTATTTAATTTGCTAAAATATGATTTTTGGTGATGAACGTGTACTATTTTAGCTATTTAATTTTCTTATTACAACTTGTTTCTGTGATTTGGCATAGTTTCTCATTATTTTCATACACCAAGCCAGTTTTCGTAAGCTGTCAAATTTTGAATTGTATTAATTAGATATATTTAGTACCATTTCGATTTAAGTTATTGTAAAATTAATTTTATTTAGCTATCATTAAACATATTTTAAAATCTGTCAACTGTATATTGATTATTTAGATACTAAATAGCATAAACAGCACAAAATTGCATCTTAAAAACAAAATTTTCCAGGTGGGAACGGTGAATAAAACACCCCCCACAAACGTGAAACTAGGCCCCCTCCTTTTATGATTTCTAAATTCGCGCCTGATCATGTGTGCTGCACTCATAATCAAAACAAATGATGGTTTTTGACAAGAAATAATTCTGGATTTAGGTTTCTTAAATGTTTTTAATTTTTTTTGTGTTTATGAATTATAAATTCAATTTTGCCATGCTTTTTTGGACATTTATAAAATATACGAAATATATGGAAAAAAACATAATTAGTTTTCTCACTTGGTTTTTATTGCAACCATTCCCAAAAAATTGTTTCATATTTTTACTGTCTCGTCTGATTCGGGGGTCTATACTATAAATATGCTAATTCTATGTTACGAAACTGGCACTAAGGAAAATTTTCAAAGCATTGCCAACTTCTTGTTGTGCGACCATTCCTAGTGTCTATATTGACATAATAATATTACTGATTCCACAGTGTCGTGTCAGCTCCCCATCTGTTCAATGAACATGACACTACATTTGCCCCTCCATAACTTGTCACTTGGTGAGGTGAAAGCTGGTATGGTGACAAATAGTTAGCATATAAGTAAAGCCTACCTGCATGGAAATATGGGATCAAGTTGTTTATGGTTTCCAGATGGAGGTTCCACTTACCTATTGTTTCAACGTGCCTAGTTCCAGTTGTTGTAACTAATATTTAGCTATAGGTTCAATCTGTGTCAATCATTGCTCCTGAGTTCAAAATTATGTTGCAGTTAAATAATGCATTCTCGTATGTTAACGATGAGAAGTTCTGAGAGGTCTCCAATGTAAATGATATATTTTATGTCAGTCTTCAATAAGGAGTAATAACTGATGGATTATATGACCAGTTTAGCTAAAAAAATGTGTGAGCTGTTATGTTAGATCTGATGGCACTCTTGTAGGCGTGCATCATGATATTTCAGTGCTAGTCACAGAATTATCTATGTAAACAGTTTTATGAGACCACTGGCAATCATTATGAACCCGACGTCTTTAATAAAATACATTAGCAAATGGAAACCATCAAACCGTATTTATATATTGGATAATTCAGTCACTCCTACATGACTTGCAACTGATCTAATGTCTTTTTTCTCTGCATCATTCAATTATGCTGTATAAATTGTATCATAAATGTTGAGAGGAGTGTTGTTGAATTCTTGGCAGGTGATGCGTGAAGTTTCAAATGGTATGCATCTCTTAACTTCTTCCATAAAAACATTCTATCCACCATCATCTGGAAACTCAATATGCTTGCAGTAGAGGTACACCAAGTGGGGAACTAAAGGCATTACAATCGTCATTTGTGGAAACAGTGCACTGATATCCTTCATCTTGATTGCTGCAAATCCAAAAGTTGTTTGTATATTTGAATGGTTTAAATTCACTTGCTACCTCATCGGCTATCAGTGGTTTTTTGCAGACAAATGATGCGTTGACCAAGGACCACTGCATATTTTAGTGTTACACATATTATGCCAAACAATGTGCACTAGCACATTAAAATCGGGGTTGTTGTATACTATCTGAGAAAAGGCCTTTTTGTTACGTTCCATTGGAGGACATATTATTGATAATATATCAAAACATGTTGTTTCCATGTTTGACGAACAATATCTCAAGAATGATAAAGCATCAACTAAGCTGATTGAATCATTTTTGTTTATCTTGTGCCACCAGACATTCATGTAGTGTGGTACAAAAAACGATGTCCTCACCACACTAACCAAGCTATGTTAAATAGCTGTGGTCATCTTATTCCACTATTCGGTTTCACCACGGTTCTTCATTTCTCAATACATTATTTGTAAACACCCCAAGAGTCTTACGAATAAGGTCTGCCACTCCTTCTAGAAAGTTATCTGGTGAGGGGTATTCAGAGCTTTAAATATGGCCCCGAATATCCTCAACAGTAATGGTAGCTGCAGTTCTAGGAATACAAAGTCTTTTTTTTCATTCGTTTGAACTCTCCTACAGATATGGACCATGAATCTTGTACAACCTTGTATCCCGTATTATTCAAGTACATGACAATAGGGGTATTTACTGATACACATATATCATTGCAATACTAAGTGAAACGATGTGCGCTTACTGTTTTCGATGAGGGTTTTAGGATTACATTCAATTTTTCCAATTAACTCTTCCAATGATAACTGGCCCTTTTTAACTTTATTGTCTAGAAAATTGTAAATCGTTTGCACAGCAACATCTACTTGTTTTGTGTTTCTGCCAGTAGCCTCACTTTTTTATTGAGAGATGGTACAGCCTTTTAAAACGAGAAAGATGTTATTGCCCATCTGCAGTGACAAAGTCATTTATCGCCAGTAATCTTTCTCGTGTAGAATGTGATATTTTTTCATTGCGGTTTTTCAAGAGTCGTAAAACTTTGTCCTTAACGTTTATCATCATCACAAGATGTACAGTTTCACGTTTGGAGCTTCGAGACTTTTTGGCTGTTTTGCATAGTTGGAGGGTATTTCTTCATCACAAAATAAGCCATTAAAAACAAAGTTTTTATTATGTTGGGCTGCAACTTGTTTGGCCATCTGGATGTAAGCATAAATACTTATTTATTTTACATAAGCTTTTCGACATTTTTAATGACTTTCAAAGGATGCACTCCTCTTAAATATAACAAATTTACCGTTACCTGTCTTTCTACTAGCTTCAGCAAAATATGCTGTTTATCTTTCACATCACTTAACTTTGATCCGTCATCTAATGTTGTATCACATAAAACACACTCGCGAAGAGGGACTGCAAACATTCCCGTCACCTTGAAACACTTCATCCTCAACCTGTGCCTCGGAGTAAACTAATTGAAAACCAGTTATCGTTATACCCGGTTCCTTTGGGAGGGGAAAAATACATCCTCCTGATCTACCAGCCTTGTCCATCTAAATAACTCAAAATATAACCCACAGAATTATAGAATTTTTTCTCCGAAATTTACTGACCAATATTTACAATTTTTATTGCCAAATAGAGATTCAAGATAAAATTACTCGCAGACATTGCATAAGTTAATGTTTATCACATCCGAACAGACTAAATTTGTAAATTTTTGTGAAATTTTAAAAATGCTGCATCGCTATTACATGTCTGAATAGTTAAAAATATAATTTAGCACCAGTTTAAACATAAACAAATAATATGAAAAGTAATTACACTATTCTAAGGTAACAAAATGTATAAATTTTATACATATTAAAATATAATATATTTAGACCATGTTCCATTTCTTTTATTTGGCTGGACAACTTTATTTTGTTTCAACCCCCCCAAAAATATAAATAACCTGAAAGGAATATATTTGTAGATTTTTTGAACATTTTGCAAAAACAGGTCAAAATTTATTATTATTGTTATATTTTCGCAAAAATCCTTCAATTTAACGAGGAGGGCATACTGAAATTCGGTTCCAGCACTCCCAATAACATAAAATCTACTTGAAGAACCTAATTATGTTTTTCCATTTTTTTTTTGTTATATGCAAAAATTACAAAAATAATTAATTTTTGCAATTTTGTTAATATTTGAGCATAAACAAAAAATCTATACGAATCGATAAAAGTTGAACTTCAAATTCAGCACCCCAAAAAAGTAGACTACTGTTGAGGAAACTAAATTCGGAATTTTTTTTATAAACATATCGGTTTGTTTTACATAATTTGACTGGAATATCAATACATGAAAGAGAATAAATAAAAAGGATGAAACGGGGATATAACGACAACAAAATGTTGCTTAACATTTGTTTAATGTTGCTATTAAAGGACAAAGGTTTAACTCTAATTCCACCCTCTATACTAAATACAATTCAATAATGTATCCAATACATTCGAACAATACCTGTGTATTGTGTAATACAGTGTGCAGTCTGGCCGGGGTTCCCCGCTACGGTAAAGGAGTAGACCGTACAGCCAGCGACTCAACGCCAAGTGTCGGCGGCGGTAAATAACCTGACTCTCTACAGGGTCTAATGGCCTCGGCCGTAGGCGACTCTTTTGGAGGGTGTTGAGCTTCCAGTGGAGACACACTTTTGCACACTCGGTACAATTGGTCTACAACTGCTCGAAATGACTGCTGGCATGCACCCTAACCGAGCCACGTGGTCGCGCCAAGAACAAAGCAGTCGAAGGTGCAGCAGCTGCAAGTCAGCTCTCTCCAGCGGGCGGAAGGCTACCGGATGGAGGCGAGTGCTGATAGGCTATAAGCTACCGTCGCGCCAGTTACAAGACATGTTCAAGTTAAAGCACTGGTAGTAAATAAAATATTACGAAACTAAACACTTGCTCTTGGTCGGGCGGTTCGCCATGGCGATGATGATAATCTCTGTGAGGATTTCATTATGACTGAAATAGAAATAGGGATCTGAGCCATGCATTTTTCTTCATAAATAAAAAAAAAACATTATGTAATGCATTTGTGAATTTTCCTTTAAAATTTTGATGAGAAGTTGTATTTTCTATATTTCATTAATTACTTTACTATTGGAAAATTCCTGTTGGGTCTCCATTTTCAGATAAAATATTACGTGTCTGTGACAAAACACTGTAGACTTGTGAGGAGATGCTGAGGAGATTTTAGAGACTATTAGAAACTGTATGGAATTAAGTAATAGAAATCGTTGCCTATAGGGGATTAAAACAGCTGCGAGAATATGTGCAATCACAGGCGCGAATTTAGAGGAGGGGCACAAGGGACTCCCCCCCCCCCCCCCTTGACCATTATCTTTCGAAATTTGGTATTACTTATCAATGTGTAAACAATAAACATATGTTATAAAATTGTAAAAGAGAAAAAACATTAATGTAAATTTTGAATTAAAATTGTTGTATTTATTGTCGCCCAAGGAATTACGACAATGTGTTTCGAACTGGTTTTAGTATGGTGCGAAGTTATCTGCCGCTTTCTCTGCAACCCTGTTTTTCCCCTCCTTTCCCTAAGAGCGTAACTTAATCATACATACACCTGCGCTGCGCCCTCGCCAGCGCCAAGGTCACGAGAAGGGCGGGTGTCTAGTTCAGCTGAGCAGTTCACTCCTGTGTATTGTACTCTCTAGGCGATCGCGTCGCTCACCATTGTAATATAAATAGCAAAATAACTATCTTTATCATATTATAACGTGAAAGAGACAATGAAGCAAACCAAATTTTTGAAATAACCAAAGATAACTGCTTTCTTCACAAAAAAAAACAGTAGTCTGAAGAAAAGTTTCGAATAAACCATGTTAAATTAACAACGTATTGAAATTTGCACTAAACAATGATTACATCGTTAATAATTTGATGGTTTTGATACTTCAAATTAATCATTCAAATTCAAACTATAAATAGTAAAAAACATTTCACTTTTGATTTTAAATTTAACAATGGTGTAAAAGATCATAAAATAAAGAGTATAAATTACAAACTTCTAAACATTCACTTTGATAAGTTTAATGAAGAAATCAATACTGTTTATTGTTTACGGAATTTTTTTTTTCCTTTTTCAGATGCCACACTTGAAAAGGGATATCTTCAAGATGAACCTCAGTCTACCATTGTAAATATGGAGCATGTTATAGAGAAGGATTTATTTGGTGCCTCAACGGTCAGCAGCCATACTAGAATTAGTGACAACAAGCTTCAGCTAGACAATGCTAGTACTAATGAATTAAGAAATAAGGTGCCCGACTTCGATGATGGTGAGTCAACATGTCATTTTTCATCTTCTGTCTCTGTGGATCCGCTAGACATTGGGAACAGTGTTGGACCTGGGTTACCTTCAAAGTTATTAATTGAAGAAAAATATTAATGTCTCAAAGAAAATTCGACCCCTTCCACATCTATTTAATTTCAATTTCAATTAATAAATGATTTCATGCTATTATTAAATTTTTTATCTTTAGTAAAATGAATGATATTGCTTAAATAACATCAAAAGACTTCATACAAGTACGGTAGCTACCTGTAATAAAAGTAACACTCTTTAAATTTTAGAATTGACCTTACATAACAATTACAATCGTGGAAATACAGTATCCAATGTCAGTAAATGTTGTAAAAAACAGTGTTAATACATATCATTAATAAAATTCATTATCTAGTTTGCTTACCGTGATGCGTTTCCTTAAATTTGAAGCAGTGCTGCATGCTGATCTGAGTATTTTATTTCCCAAACATAACTTACACTTCACAGATATATTCTCTTTGCTCTGCTTCCCAGATTATTCAAAATATTTATCAAGGTAACTAAACGGGAAAATTCTATCTTCATTACTAACTACTTCTTCAGCATTTTAATTTGTCGCAGTATCACTTCGGTTACCTATACCATCCATGATTGCAATGCGTTTGCGAGTAGTGGACACAACACAAGTAAACAAAGTGAAGACAAGAAGGCAAAGATATCTATAACCTGACAAGCCACTACTGTGCTTTGTCATTTTTGATCATAGATGTTGTGCATACAATCGTAGCACTACAAGCGTAAAAATTAAAAACTTTACAAATACAAAAATGTATGTTCTTTTTGTTCTTAATTGTATTTATTATACATTCTGAGAATATAAGTATCGGCAAGTAAATATAAAGTATCAATTACCTTAATGTATCGATTACAATTAATGTTATGTATTCCGATTACAAGTACACATTACACTTTTTTAAATGTAACTTGTTACAAGTATAAATTACTTGAAAAGTAATCGTTACAAATAATCCGGTTACTTGGAATTCGTTTAATAACAACACTGTAAATAACATATTATAATAGAAAATAAAGTAACGTAATATTACGTTGTATATAATTTGCTAAACTATGATTTTTGGTGATGAACGTGTACTATTTTAGCTATTTAATTTTCCTATTAAAACTTGTTTCTGTGATTTGGCATAGTTTCTCATTATTTTCATAAAACGAGCCCGTTTTTCGTAAGCTGTCAAATGCTGAATTATATTAATTAGATATATTTAGTACCATTTTGATTTAAGTTATTATACATTTATTTTATTTATCATTAAAAATATATTAAAATCTGTCAACTGTATATTGATTATTTAGATACTAAAATAGCACAAAATTACATCTGAAAAACCAAATTTTACCGGGGGAACACCACCGAGCCCCCCGCTTTAAAGGTGGGAACGGTGAATAACACACCCTTCACCAGCGTGAAACTGGGCCCCCCTCCTGTTGTGATTTCTAAATTCGCACCTGATTATGAGTGCTGCACTCATAATCAAATCAAATGATAGTTTTTGTGAAGAAAACTATGGGGTTAGGATGTTAACAGTTTTTTTTTTTTTGTGTTTCGGAATTCTAAATTCAATCTTCCCACGCTTTTTTGGACATTCATAACATAAACGAAATATATGGAAAAAAAACATAATTAGTTTTCTTACTTGGTTTTTATTTCAAACTATTTCCAAAAAAAATTTTCATCTTTTTACTGTCTCGTCTAATTCGGGAATATCTACTATGAACATGCTAATTTTATTTTACGAAACTGGCACTAAAGAAAATTTCCAAAGCATCGCAAACTTCTTGTTGTGCGGCCATTCCTAGTGTCTCTATTGACATAATAATATTACTGACTCCACAGTGTCGTGTCAGCTCCCCATCTATTCAATGGACCTGACACTACATTTGCCCCTCCATAACTTGTCAATTGGCGAGGTGAAAGCTGGTATGGTGGCAAATTGTTAGCATATAAGTAAAGCCTACTTGCATGGAAATATGGGATCACGTTGTTAATGGTTTCCAGATGGAGGTTCCACTTACCCATTGTTTCAGATTGGATGAACCTTATAAACAACGTGCCTAGTTCCAAATATTGTAACTAATATTTAGCTGTAGGTCCAATCTGTATCAAACATTGCTCCTCAGTTCAAAATTATGTTACAGTCCAATAATGCATTCACGTATGATAACGATGAGAAGTTCTGTGAGGTCTCCACTGTAAATGATATCTTCTATGTCTGTCTTTAATAAGGAATAAAAACTGATGGATTATATGACCAGTTAAGGTAAAAAAAAAGTGTGAGCCGTTATGTTAGATCTGATGGCACTTTTGTAAGCGTGCATCATGATATTTCAGTGCTAGTCACAGAATTATCTATGTAAACAGTTTTATGAGACCACTGGCAATCATTATGAACCCGACGTCTCCAATAAAATACATTAGCAAATGGAAACCATCAAACTGTATTATTATATTGGATAATTTAGTCACTCCTACATGACTTGCAACTGACCTAATGTCTTATTCTTCTCTGTATCATTCATTATGCTGTATAAATTGTATCATAAATGCTGAGAGGAGTGTTGTTAAATGGTTGGCAGGTGATGCGTGTAGTTTTAAATGGTATGCATCTCTTAACTTCTTCCATTAGCCCATTCTATCCACCAACATCTGGAAACTCAATATGCTTGCAGTAGAGCCACACTAAGTGAGACACTAGAGGCATTACAATGGTAATTTGTGGAAACAGTGCACTGATATCCTTCATCTTGATTGCTGCAAATCCAAAACTTGTTTGTATGTTTGAATGGTTTAAATTCACTTGCTATTTCATCGGCTGTCAGTGGTTGTTGCAGACAAATGATTCGTTGACCAAGGACCACTGCAGATTTGGGTGTTACACATATTATGCCACCCAATGTGCACGTGCACATTAAAATCAGGGTTGTTGTACACTATCTGAGAAAAGGTCTTCTTGTTAAGTTCCATGGGGGACATATTATTGGTATATCTATCAAAACATGTTGTTTCCATGTATAACGAACAATATCTCAAGAATGATAAGCATCGACTAACCTGTGGGAAACATATTTTTTTTATAATGTGCCACCAGACATACATGTAAGTGTGGTACAAAAAAACTATGTCCTCACCACACTAACCAAGCTATGTTAAATAGCTGTGGACATCTTATTCCACTTTTCTTTTTCACCATGGTTTTTAATTTCTCAAGACAATATTTGTAAACACCCCAAGAGTCTTACGAATAAGGTCTGCCACCCCTTCCAGATTTATCCTGTGAGGGGTATTCAGAGCTGTAAATTTGGCCTCGAATATCCTTAACAATAATGGTAACTGCTGTTCTAACAATACTAAATATTTTATCTCTTTCGTTTGAACTCTCCCGCTGAAACCACGAATCTGTGATAATCTTGTAACCCGTATTTTCATGTACAAGAAAAAGGGGGTTTTTACTGAAACACATATATCATTGCAATACTAAGCGAAAAGATGTGCGCTTACTGTTTTCGATGGGGGTTTTAGGATTACATTCAATTTTTCCAATTGACTCGTCCAATGATAACTGGCACTTTTTAACGTTATTGTCTAGAAAATTGTAAATCGTTTGCACAGCAACATCTACTTGTTTTGTGTTTCTGCCAGTAGCCTCACTTTTTTATTGAGAGATGGTACAGCCTTTTAAAACGAGAAAGATGTTATTGCCCATCTGCAGTGACAAAGTCATTTATGGCCAGTAATCTTTCTCGTGTAGAATGTGATATTTTTTCATTGCGGTTTTTCAAGAGTCGTAAAACTTTGTCCTTAACGTTTATCATCATCACAAGATGTACAGTTTCACGTTTGGAGCTTCGAGACTTTTAGGCTGTTTTGCATAGTTGGAGGGTATTTCTTCATCACAAAATAAGCCATTAAAAACAAAGTTTTTATTATGTTGGGCTGCAACTTGTTTGGCCATCTGGATGTAAGCATAAATACTTATTTATTTTACATAAGCTTTTCGACATTTTTAATGACTTTCAAAGGATGCACTCCTCTTAAATATAACAAATTTACCGTTACCTGTCTTTCTACTAGCTTCAGCAAAATATGCTGTTTATCTTTCACATCACTTAACTTTGATCCGTCATCTAATGTTGTATCACATAAAACACACTCGCGAAGAGGGACTGCAAACATTCCCGTCACCTTGAAACACTTCATCCTCAACCTGTGCCTCGGAGTAAACTAATTGAAAACCAGTTATCGTTATACCCGGTTCCTTTGGGAGGGGAAAAATACATCCTCCTGATCTACCAGCCTTGTCCATCTAAATAACTCAAAATATAACCCACAGAATTATAGAATTTTTTCTCCGAAGTTTACTGACCAGTATTTACAATTTTTATTGCCAAATAGAGATTCAAGATAAAATTACTCGCAGACATTGCATAAGTTAATGTTTATCACATCCGAACAGACTAAATTTGTAAATTTTTGTGAAATTTTAAAAATGATGCATCGCTATTACATGTCTGAATAGTTAAAAATATAATTTAGCACCAGTTTAAACATAAACAAATAATATGAAAAGTAATTACACTATTCTAAGGTAACAAAATGTATAAATTTTATAAATATTAAAATATAATATATTTAGACCATGTTCCATTTCTTTTATTTGGCTGGACAACTTTATTTTGTTTCAACCCCCCCAAAAATATAAATAACCTGAAAGGAATATATTTGTAGATTTTTTGAACATTTTGCAAAAAACAGGTCAAAATTTATTATTATTGTTATATTTTCGCAAAAATCCTTCAATTTAACGAGGAGGGCATATTGAAATTCGGTTCCAGCACTCCCAATAACATAAAATCTACTTGAAGAACCTAATTATGTTTTTCCATTTTTTTTTGTTATATGCAAAAATTACAAAAATAATTAATTTTTGCAATTTTGTTAATATTTGAGCATAAACAAAAAATCTATACGAATCGATAAAAGTTGAACTTCAAATTCAGCACCCCAAAAAAGTAGACTACTGTTGAGGAAACTAAATTCGGAATTTTTTTTATAAACATATCGGTTTGTTTTACATAATTTGACTGGAATATCAATACATGAAAGAGAATAAATAAAAAGGATGAAACGGGGATATAACGACAACAAAATGTTGCTTAACATTTGTTTAATGTTGCTATTAAAGGACAAAGGTTTAACTCTAATTCCACCCTCTATACGAAATACTATTTAATAAAGTATCCAATACATTCCAACAATACCTGTGTATTGTGTAATACAATACAGTGTGCAGTCTGGCCGTGGTTACCCGCTACGGTAAAGAAGTAGACCGTACAGCCAGCGACTCAACGCCGAGTGTCGGGCGGCGGTAAATAACCTGACTCTCTACAGGGTCGAATGGTTTCGGCCGTAGGCGACTCTGTTGGAGGGTGTTGAGCTTCCAGTGGAGGCACACTTCTGGCACACTAGGTACAATTGGTCTGCGACTGCTCGCAATGACTGCTGGCATGCATCCTAACCGAGTCACGTGGTCGCGCCAAGAACAAAGCGGTCGAAGGAGCAGCAGCAGCAAGTCAGCTCTCTTCGGCGGGCGGAAGGCTACCGGGTGGAGGCGAGTGCTGATAGGCTATAAGCTACCGTCGCGCCAGTTACAAGACATGTTCAAGTTAAAGCACTGGTAGTAAATAAAATATTACGAAACTAAACACTTGCTCTTGGTCGGGCGGTTCGCCATGGCGATGATGATAATCTCTGTGAGGATTTCATGATGACTGAAATAGAAATAGGGATCTGAGCCATGCATTTTTCTTCATAAATAAAAAAAAAAACATTATGTAATGCATTTGTGAATTTTCCTTTAAAATTTTGATGAGAAGTTGTATTTTCTATATTTCATTAATTACTTTACTATTGGAAAATTCCTGTTGGGTCTCCATTTTCAGATAAAATATTACGTGTCTGTGACAAAACACTGTAGACTTGTGAGGAGATGCTGAGGAGATTTTAGAGACTATTAGAAACTGTATGGAATTAAGTAATAGAAATCGTTGCCTATAGGGGATTAAAACAGCTGCGAGAATATGTGCACTCACAGGCGCGAATTTAGAGGAGGGGCACAAGGGACTCCCCCCCCCCTTGACCATTATCTTTCGAAATTTGGTATTACTTATCAATGTGTAAACAATAAACATATGTTATAAAATTGTAAAAGAGAAAAAACATTAATGTAAATTTTGAATTAAAATTGTTGTATTTATTGTCGCCCAAGGAATTACGACAATGTGTTTCGAACTGGTTTTAGTATGGTGCGAAGTTATCTGCCGCTTTCTCTGCATCCCTGTTTTTCCCCTCCTTTCCCTAAGAGCGTAACTTAATCATACATACACCTGCGCTGCGCCCTCGCCAGCGCCAAGGTCACGAGAAGGGCGGGTGTCTAGTTCAGCTGAGCCGTTCACTCCTGTGTATTGTACTCTCTAGGCGATCGCGTCGCTCACCATTGTAATATAAATAGCAAAATAACTATCTTTATCATATTATAACGTGAAAGAGACAATGAAGCAAACCAAATTTTTGAAATAACCAAAGATAACTGCTTTCTTCACAAAAAAAAACAGTAGTCTGAAGAAAAGTTTCGAATAAACCATGTTAAATTAACAACGTATTGAAATTTGCACTAAACAATGATTACATCGTTAATAATTTGATGGTTTTGATACTTCAAATTAATCATTCAAATTCAAACTATAAATAGTAAAAAACATTTCACTTTTGATTTTAAATTTAACAATGGTGTAAAAGATCATAAAATAAAGAGTATAAATTACAAACTTCTAAACATTCACTTTGATAAGTTTAATGAAGAAATCAATACTGTTTATTGTTTACGGAATTTTTTTTTTCCTTTTTCAGATGCCACACTTGAAAAGGGATATCTTCAAGATGAACCTCAGTCTACCATTGTAAATATGGAGCATGTTATAGAGAAGGATTTATTTGGTGCCTCAACGGTCAGCAGCCATACTAGAATTAGTGACAACAAGCTTCAGCTAGACAATGCTAGTACTAATGAATTAAGAAATAAGGTGCCCGACTTCGATGATGGTGAGTCAACATGTCATTTTTCATCTTCTGTCTCTGTGGATCCGCTAGACATTGGGAACAGTGTTGGACCTGGGTTACCTTCAAAGTTATTAATTGAAGAAAAATATTAATGTCTCAAAGAAAATTCGACCCCTTTTACATCTATTTAATTTCAATTTCAATTAATAAATGATTTCATGCTATTATTAAATTTTTTATCTTTAGTAAAATGAATGATATTGCTTAAATAACATCAAAAGACTTCATACAAGTACGGTAGCTACCTGTAATAAAAGTAACACTCTTTAAATTTTAGAATTGACCTTACATAACAATTACAATCGTGGAAATACAGTATCCAATGTCAGTAAATGTTGTAAAAAACAGTGTTAATACATATCATTAATAAAATTCATTATCTAGTTTGCTTACCGTGATGCGTTTCCTTAAATTTGAAGCAGTGCTGCATGCTGATCTGAGTATTTTATTTCCCAAACATAACTTACACTTCACAGATATATTCTCTTTGCTCTGCTTCCCAGATTATTCAAAATATTTATCAAGGTAACTAAACGGGAAAATTCTATCTTCATTACTAACTACTTCTTCAGCATTTTAATTTGTCGCAGTATCACTTCGGTTACCTATACCATCCATGATTGCAATGCGTTTGCGAGTAGTGGACACAACACAAGTAAACAAAGTGAAGACAAGAAGGCAAAGATATCTATAACCTGACAAGCCACTACTGTGCTTTGTCATTTTTGATCATAGATGTTGTGCATACAATCGTAGCACTACAAGCGTAAAAATTAAGAACTTTACAAATACAAAAATGTATGTTCTTTTTGTTCTTAATTGTATTTATTATACATTCTGAGAATATAAGTATCGGCAAGTAAATATAAAGTATCGATTACCTTAATGTATCGATTACAATTAATGTTATGTATTCCGATTACAAGTACGAATTACACTTTTTTAAATGTAACTTGTTACAAGTATAAATTACTTGAAAAGTAATCGTTACAAATAATCCGGTTACTTGGAATTCGTTAAATAACAACACTGTAAATATCATATTATAATAGAAAATAAAGTAGCGTAATATTACGTTGTATATAATTTGCTAAACTATGATTTTTGGTGATGAACGTGTACTATTTTAGCTATTTAATTTTCCTATTAAAACTTGTTTCTGTGATTTGGCATAGTTTCTCATTATTTTCATAAAACGAGCCCGTTTTTCGTAAGCTGTCAAATGCTGAATTATATTAATTAGATATATTTAGTACCATTTTGATTTAAGTTATTATAAATTTATTTTATTTATCATTAAAAATATATTAAAATCTGTCAACTGTATATTGATTATTTAGATACTAAAATAGCACAAAATTACATCTGAAAAACCAAATTTTACCGGGGGAACACCACCGAGCCCCCCGCTTTAAAGGTGGGAACGGTGAATAACACACCCTTCACCAGCGTGAAACTGGGCCCCCCTCCTGTTGTGATTTCTAAATTCGCACCTGATTATGAGTGCTGCACTCATAATCAAATCAAATGATAGTTTTTGACAAGAAATCTATGGGGTTAGGATGTTAACAGTTTTTTTTTGTGTGTTTCGGAATTCTAAATTCAATCTTCCCACGCTTTTTTGGACATTCATAACATAAACGAAATATATGGAAAAAAAACATAATTAGTTTTCTTACTTGGTTTTTATTTCAAACTATTTCCAAAAAAAATTTTCATCTTTTTACTGTCTCGTCTAATTCGGGAATATCTACTATGAACATGCTAATTTTATTTTACGAAACTGGCACTAAAGAAAATTTCCAAAGCATCGCAAACTTCTTGTTGTGCGGCCATTCCTAGTGTCTCTATTGACATAATAATATTACTGATTCCACAGTGTCGTGTCAGCTCCCCATCTATTCAATGGACATGACACTACATTTGCCCCTCCATAACTTGTCAATTGGCGAGGTGAAAGCTGGTATGGTGGCAAATTGTTAGCATATAAGTAAAGCCTACTTGCATTTAAATATGGGATCACGTTGTTAATGGTTTCCAGATGGAGGTTCCACTTACCCATTGTTTCAGATTGGATGAACCTTATAAACAACGTGCCTAGTTCCAAATATTGTAACTAATATTTAGCTGTAGGTCCAATCTGTATCAATCATTGCTCCTCAGTTCAAAATTATGTTACAGTCCAATAATGCATTCACGTATGATAACGATGAGAAGTTCTGAGAGGTCTCCACTGTAAATGATATCTTCTATGTCTGTCTTCAATAAGGAATAAAAACTGATGGATTATATGACCAGTTAAGGTAAAAAAAAAGTGTGAGCCGTTATGTTAGATCTGATGGCACTTTTGTAAGCGTGCATCATGATATTTCAGTGCTAGTCACAGAATTATCTATGTAAACAGTTTTATGAGACCACTGGCAATCATTATGAACCCGACGTCTCCAATAAAATACATTAGCAAATGGAAACCATCAAACTGTATTATTATATTGGATAATTTAGTCACTCCTACATGACTTGCAACTGACCTAATGTCTTATTCTTCTCTGTATCATTCATTATGCTGTATAAATTGTATCATAAATGCTGAGAGGAGTGTTGTTAAATGGTTGGCAGGTGATGCGTGTAGTTTTAAATGGTATGCATCTCTTAACTTCTTCCATTAGCCCATTCTATCCACCAACATCTGGAAACTCAATATGCTTGCAGTAGAGCCACACCAAGTGAGACACTAGAGGCATTACAATGGTAATTTGTGGAAACAGTGCACTGATATCCTTCATCTTGATTGCTGCAAATCCAAAACTTGTTTGTATGTTTGAATGGTTTAAATTCACTTGCTATTTCATCGGCTGTCAGTGGTTGTTGCAGACAAATGATTCGTTGACCAAGGACCACTGCAGATTTGGGTGTTACACATATTATGCCACCCAATGTGCACGTGCACATTAAAATCAGGGTTGTTGTACACTATCTGAGAAAAGGTCTTCTTGTTAAGTTCCATGGGGGACATATTATTGGTATATCTATCAAACATGTTGTTTCCATGTATAACGAACAATATCTCAAGAATGATAAGCATCGACTAACCTGTGGGAAACATATTTTTTTTATAATGTGCCACCAGACATACATGTAAGTGTGGTACAAAAAAACGATGTCCTCACCACACTAACCAAGCTATGTTAAATAGCTGTGGACATCTTATTCCACTTTTCTTTTTCACCATGGTTTTTAATTTCTCAAGACAATATTTGTAAACACCCCAAGAGTCTTACGAATAAGGTCTGCCACCCCTTCCAGATTTATCCTGTGAGGGGTATTCAGAGCTGTAAATTTGGCCTCGAATATCCTTAACAATAATGGTAACTGCTGTTCTAACAATACTAAATATTTTATCTCTTTCGTTTGAACTCTCCCGCTGAAACCACGAATCTGTGATAATCTTGTAACCCGTATTTTCATGTACAAGAAAAAAGGGGTTTTTACTAAAACACATATATCATTGCAATACTAAGCGAAAAGATGTGCGCTTACTGTTTTCGATGGGGGTTTTAGGATTACATTCAATTTTTCCAATTGACTCGTCCAATGATAACTGGCACTTTTTAACGTTATTGTCTAAAAAATTGTAAATCGTTTGCACAGCAACATCTACTTGTTTTGTGTTTCTGCCAGTAGCCTCACTTTTTTATTGAGAGATGGTACAGCCTTTTAAAACGAGAAAGATGTTATTGCCCATCTGCAGTGACAAAGTCATTTATGGCCAGTAATCTTTCTCGTGTAGAATGTGATATTTTTTCATTGCGGTTTTTCAAGAGTCGTAAAACTTTGTCCTTAACGTTTATCATCATCACAAGATGTACAGTTTCACGTTTGGAGCTTCGAGACTTTTTGGCTGTTTTGCATAGTTGGAGGGTATTTCTTCATCACAAAATAAGCCATTAAAAACAAAGTTTTTATTATGTTGGGCTGCAACTTGTTTGGCCATCTGGATGTAAGCATAAATACTTATTTATTTTACATAAGCTTTTCGACATTTTTAATGACTTTCAAAGGATGCACTCCTCTTAAATATAACAAATTTACCGTTACCTGTCTTTCTACTAGCTTCAGCAAAATATGCTGTTTATCTTTCACATCACTTAACTTTGATCCGTCATCTAATGTTGTATCACATAAAACACACTCGCGAAGAGGGACTGCAAACATTCCCGTCACCTTGAAACACTTCATCCTCAACCTGTGCCTCGGAGTAAACTAATTGAAAACCAGTTATCGTTATACCCGGTTCCTTTGGGAGGGGAAAAATACATCCTCCTGATCTACCAGCCTTGTCCATCTAAATAACTCAAAATATAACCCACAGAATTATAGAATTTTTTCTCCGAAGTTTACTGACCAATATTTACAATTTTTATTGCCAAATAGAGATTCAAGATAAAATTACTCGCAGACATTGCATAAGTTAATGTTTATCACATCCGAACAGACTAAATTTGTAAATTTTTGTGAAATTTTAAAAATGATGCATCGCTATTACATGTCTGAATAGTTAAAAATATAATTTAGCACCAGTTTAAACATAAACAAATAATATGAAAAGTAATTACACTATTCTAAGGTAACAAAATGTATAAATTTTATAAATATTAAAATATAATATATTTAGACCATGTTCCATTTCTTTTATTTGTCTGGACAACTTTATTTTGTTTCAACCCCCCCAAAAATATAAATAACCTGAAAGGAATATATTTGTAGATTTTTTGAACATTTTGCAAAAACAGGTCAAAATTTATTATTATTGTTATATTTTCGCAAAAATCCTTCAATTTAACGAGGAGGGCATATTGAAATTCGGTTCCAGCACTCCCAATAACATAAAATCTACTTGAAGAACCTAATTATGTTTTTCCATTTTTTTTTGTTATATGCAAAAATTACAAAAATAATTAATTTTTGCAATTTTGTTAATATTTGAGCATAAACAAAAAATCTATACGAATCGATAAAAGTTGAACTTCAAATTCAGCACCCCAAAAAAGTAGACTACTGTTGAGGAAACTAAATTCGGAATTTTTTTTATAAACATATCGGTTTGTTTTACATAATTTGACTGGAATATCAATACATGAAAGAGAATAAATAAAAAGGATGAAACGGGGATATAACGACAACAAAATGTTGCTTAACATTTGTTTAATGTTGCTATTAAAGGACAAAGGTTTAACTCTAATTCCACCCTCTATACGAAATACTATTTAATAAAGTATCCAATACATTCGAACAATACCTGTGTATTGTGTAATACAATACAGTGTGCAGTCTGGCCGTGGTTACCCGCTACGGTAAAGAAGTAGACCGTACAGCCAGCGACTCAACGCCGAGTGTCGGGCGGCGGTAAATAACCTGACTCTCTACAGGGTCGAATGGTCTCGGCCGTAGGCGACTCTGTTGGAGGGTGTTGAGCTTCCAGTGGAGGCACACTTCTGGCACACTAGGTACAATTGGTCTGCGACTGCTCGAAATGACTGCTGGCATGCATCCTAACCGAGTCACGTGGTCGCGCCAAGAACAAAGCGGTCGAAGGAGCAGCAGCAGCAAGTCAGCTCTCTTCGGCGGGCGGAAGGCTACCGGGTGGAGGCGAGTGCTGATAGGATCCAAGCTAGCGTCGCGCCAGTTAAAAGACATGTTCAAGACAAAGCACTGGTAGTAAATAAAATATTACGAAACTAAACACTTGCTCTTGGTCGGGCGGTTCGCCATGGCGATGATGATAATCTCTGTGAGGATTTCATGATGACTGAAATAGAAATAGGGATCTGAGCCATGCATTTTTCTTCATAAATAAAAAAAAACATTATGTAATGCATTTGTGAATTTTCCTTTATAATTTTGATGAGAAGAGGTATTTTCTATATTTCATTAATTACTTTACTATTGGAAAATTCCTGTTGGGTCTCCATTTTCAGATAAAATATTACGTGTCTGTGACAAAACACTGTAGACTTGTGAGGAGATGCTGAGGAGATTTTAGAGACTATTAGAAACTGTATGGAATTAAGTAATAGAAATCGTTGCCTATAGGGGATTAAAACAGCTGCGAGAATATGTGCACTCACAGGCGCGAATTTAGAGGAGGGGCACAAGGGACTCCCCCCCCCCTTGACCATTATCTTTCGAAATTTGGTATTACTTATCAATGTGTAAACAATAAACATATGTTATAAAATTGTAAAAGAGAAAAAACATTAATGTAAATTTTGAATTAAAATTGTTGTATTTATTGTCGCCCAAGGAATTACGACAATGTGTTTCGAACTGGTTTTAGTATGGTGCGAAGTTATCTGCCGCTTTCTCTGCAACCCTGTCTTTCCCCTCCTTTCCCTAAGAGCGTAACTTAATTATACATACACCTGCGCTGCGCCCTCGCCAGCGCCAAGGTCACGAGAAGGGCGGGTGTCTAGTTCAGCTGAGCAGTTCACTCCTGTGTATTGTACTCTCTAGGCGATCGCGTCGCTCACCATTGTAATATAAATAGCAAAATAACTATCTTTATCATATTATAACGTGAAAGAGACAATGAAGCAAAGCAAATTTTTGAAATAACCAAAGATAACTGCTTTCTTCACAAAAAAAACAGTAGTCTGAAGAAAAGTTTCGAATAAACCATGTTAAATTAACAACGTATTGAAATTTGCACTAAACAATGATTACATCGTTAATAATTTGATGGTTTTGATACTTCAAATTAATCATTCAAATTCAAACTATAAATAGTAAAAAACATTTCACTTTTGATTTTAAATTTAACAATGGTGTAAAAGATCATAAAATAAAGAGTATAAATTACAAACTTCTAAACATTCACTTTGATAAGTTTAATGAAGAAATCAATACTGTTTATTGTTTACGGAATTTTTTTTTTTCCTTTTTCAGATGCCACACTTGAAAAGGGATATCTTCAAGATGAACCTCAGTCTACCATTGTAAATATGGAGCATGTTATAGAGAAGGATTTATTTGGTGCCTCAACGGTCAGCAGCCATACTAGAATTAGTGACAACAAGCTTCAGCTAGACAATGCTAGTACTAATGAATTAAGAAATAAGGTGCCCGACTTCGATGATGGTGAGTCAACATGTCATTTTTCATCTTCTCTCTCTGTGGATCCGCTAGACATTGGGAACAGTGTTGGACCTGGGTTACCTTCAAAGTTATTAATTGAAGAAAAATATTAATGTCTCAAAGAAAATTCGACCCCTTCCACATCTATTTAATTTCAATTTCAATTAATAAATGATTTCATGCTATTATTAAATTTTTTATCTTTAGTAAAATGAATGATATTGCTTAAATAACATCAAAAGACTTCATACAAGTACGGTAGCTACCTGTAATAAAAGTAACACTCTTTAAATTTTAGAATTGACCTTACATAACAATTACAATCGTGGAAATACAGTATCCAATGTCAGTAAATGTTGTAAAAAACAGTGTTAATACATATCATTAATAAAATTCATTATCTAGTTTGCTTACCGTGATGCGTTTCCTTAAATTTGAAGCAGTGCTGCATGCTGATCTGAGTATTTTATTTCCCAAACATAACTTACACTTCACAGATATATTCTCTTTGCTCTGCTTCCCAGATTATTCAAAATATTTATCAAGGTAACTAAACGGGAAAATTCTATCTTTATTACTAACTACTTCTTCAGCATTTTAATTTGTCGCAGTATCACTTCGGTTACCTATACCATCCATGATTGCAATGCGTTTGCGAGTAGTGGACACAACACAAGTAAACAAAGTGAAGACAAGAAGGCAAAGATATCTATAACCTGACAAGCCACTACTGTGCTTTGTCATTTTTGATCATAGATGTTGTGCATACAATCGTAGCACTACAAGCGTAAAAATTAAGAACTTTACAAATACAAAAATGTATGTTCTTTTTGTTCTTAATTGTATTTATTATACATTCTGAGAATATAAGTATCGGCAAGTAAATATAAAGTATCGATTACCTTAATGTATCGATTACAATTAATGTTATGTATTCCGATTACAAGTACGAATTACACTTTTTTAAATGTAACTTGTTACAAGTATAAATTACTTGAAAAGTAATCGTTACAAATAATCCGGTTACTTGGAATTCGTTAAATAACAACACTGTAAATAACATATTATAATAGAAAATAAAGTAGCGTAATATTACGTTGTATATAATTTGCTAAACTATGATTTTTGGTGATGAACGTGTACTATTTTAGCTATTTAATTTTCCTATTAAAACTTGTTTCTGTGATTTGGCATAGTTTCTCATTATTTTCATAAAACGAGCCCGTTTTTCGTAAGCTGTCAAATGCTGAATTATATTAATTAGATATATTTAGTACCATTTTGATTTAAGTTATTATATATTTATTTTATTTATCATTAAAAATATATTAAAATCTGTCAACTGTATATTGATTATTTAGATACTAAAATAGCACAAAATTACATCTGAAAAACCAAATTTTACCGGGGGAACACCACCGAGCCCCCCGCTTTAAAGGTGGGAACGGTGAATAACACACCCTTCACCAGCGTGAAACTGGGCCCCCCTCCTGTTGTGATTTCTAAATTCGCACCTGATTATGAGTGCTGCACTCATAATCAAATCAAATGATAGTTTTTGACAAGAAATCTATGGGGTTAGGATGTTAACAGTTTTTTTTTTGTGTGTTTCGGAATTCTAAATTCAATCTTCCCACGCTTTTTTGGACATTCATAACATAAACGAAATATATGGAAAAAAAACATAATTAGTTTTCTTACTTGGTTTTTATTTCAAACTATTTCCAAAAAAAATTTTCATCTTTTTACTGTCTCGTCTAATTCGGGAATATCTACTATGAACATGCTAATTTTATTTTACGAAACTGGCACTAAAGAAAATTTCCAAAGCATCGCAAACTTCTTGTTGTGCGGCCATTCCTAGTGTCTCTATTGACATAATAATATTACTGATTCCACAGTGTCGTGTCAGCTCCCCATCATTTCAATGGACATGACACTACATTTGCCCCTCCATAACTTGTCAATTGGCGAGGTGAAAGCTGGTATGGTGGCAAATTGTTAGCATATAAGTAAAGCCTACTTGCATGGAAATATGGGATCACGTTGTTAATGGTTTCCAGATGGAGGTTCCACTTACCCATTGTTTCAGATTGGATGAACCTTATAAACAACGTGCCTAGTTCCAAATATTGTAACTAATATTTAGCTGTAGGTCCAATCTGTATCAATCATTGCTCCTCAGTTCAAAATTATGTTACAGTCCAATAATGCATTCACGTATGATAACGATGAGAAGTTCTGAGAGGTCTCCACTGTAAATGATATCTTCTATGTCTGTCTTCAATAAGGAATAAAAACTGATGGATTATATGACCAGTTAAGGTAAAAAAAAAGTGTGAGCCGTTATGTTAGATCTGATGGCACTTTTGTAAGCGTGCATCATGATATTTCAGTGCTAGTCACAGAATTATCTATGTAAACAGTTTTATGAGACCACTGGCAATCATTATGAACCCGACGTCTCCAATAAAATACATTAGCAAATGGAAACCATCAAACTGTATTATTATATTGGATAATTTAGTCACTCCTACATGACTTGCAACTGACCTAATGTCTTATTCTTCTCTGTATCATTCATTATGCTGTATAAATTGTATCATAAATGCTGAGAGGAGTGTTGTTAAATGGTTGGCAGGTGATGCGTGTAGTTTTAAATGGTATGCATCTCTTAACTTCTTCCATTAGCCCATTCTATCCACCAACATCTGGAAACTCAATATGCTTGCAGTAGAGCCACACCAAGTGAGACACTAGAGGCATTACAATGGTAATTTGTGGAAACAGTGCACTGATATCCTTCATCTTGATTGCTGCAAATCCAAAACTTGTTTGTATGTTTGAATGGTTTAAATTCACTTGCTATTTCATCGGCTGTCAGTGGTTGTTGCAGACAAATGATTCGTTGACCAAGGACCACTGCAGATTTGGGTGTTACACATATTATGCCACCCAATGTGCACGTGCACATTAAAATCAGGGTTGTTGTACACTATCTGAGAAAAGGTCTTCTTGTTAAGTTCCATGGGGGACATATTATTGGTATATCTATCAAAACATGTTGTTTCCATGTATAACGAACAATATCTCAAGAATGATAAGCATCGACTAACCTGTGGGAAACATATTTTTTTTATAATGTGCCACCAGACATACATGTAAGTGTGGTACAAAAAAACTATGTCCTCACCACACTAACCAAGCTATGTTAAATAGCTGTGGACATCTTATTCCACTTTTCTTTTTCACCATGGTTTTTAATTTCTCAAGACAATATTTGTAAACACCCCAAGAGTCTTACGAATAAGGTCTGCCACCCCTTCCAGATTTATCCTGTGAGGGGTATTCAGAGCTGTAAATTTGGCCTCGAATATTCTTAACAATAATGGTAACTGCTGTTCTAACAATACTAAATATTTTATCTCTTTCGTTTGAACTCTCCCGCTGAAACCACGAATCTGTGATAATCTTGTAACCCGTATTTTCATGTACAAGAAAAAAGGGGTTTTTACTGAAACACATATATCATTGCAATACTAAGCGAAAAGATGTGCGCTTACTGTTTTCGATGGGGGTTTTAGGATTACATTCAATTTTTCCAATTGACTCGTCCAATGATAACTGGCACTTTTTAACGTTATTGTCTAGAAAATTGTAAATCGTTTGCACAGCAACATCTACTTGTTTTGTGTTTCTGCCAGTAGCCTCACTTTTTTATTGAGAGATGGTACAGCCTTTTAAAACGAGAAAGATGTTATTGCCCATCTGCAGTGACAAAGTCATTTATCGCCAGTAATCTTTCTCGTGTAGAATGTGATATTTTTTCATTGCGGTTTTTCAAGAGTCGTAAAACTTTGTCCTTAACGTTTATCATCATTTCAAGATGTACAGTTTCACGTTTGGAGCTTCGAGACTTTTTGGCTGTTTTGCATAGTTGGAGGGTATTTCTTCATCACAAAATAAGCCATTAAAAACAAAGTTTTTATTATGTTGGGCTGCAACTTGTTTGGCCATCTGGATGTAAGCATAAATACTTATTTATTTTACATAAGCTTTTCGACATTTTTAATGACTTTCAAAGGATGCACTCCTCTTAAATATAACAAATTTACCGTTACCTGTCTTTCTACTAGCTTCAGCAAAATATGCTGTTTATCTTTCACATCACTTAACTTTGATCCGTCATCTAATGTTGTATCACATAAAACACACTCGCGAAGAGGGACTGCAAACATTCCCGTCACCTTGAAACACTTCATCCTCAACCTGTGCCTCGGAGTAAACTAATTGAAAACCAGTTATCGTTATACCCGGTTATTTTGGGAGGGGAAAAATACATCCTCCTGATCTACCAGCCTTGTCCATCTAAATAACTCAAAATATAACCCACAGAATTATAGAATTTTTTCTCCGAAGTTTACTGACCAATATTTACAATTTTTATTGCCAAATAGAGATTCAAGATAAAATTACTCGCAGACATTGCATAAGTTAATGTTTATCACATCCGAACAGACTAAATTTGTAAATTTATGTGAAATTTTAAAAATGCTGCATCGCTATTACATGTCTGAATAGTTAAAAATATAATTTAGCACCAGTTTAAACATTAACAAATAATATGAAAAGTATTTACACTATTCTAAGGTAACAAAATGTATAAATTTTATAAATATTAAAATATAATATATTTAGACCATGTTCCATTTCTTTTATTTGTCTGGACAACTTTATTTTGTTTCAACCCCCCCAAAAATATAAATAACCTGAAAGGAATATATTTGTAGATTTTTTGAACATTTTGCAAAAACAGGTCAAAATTTATTATTATTGTTATATTTTCGCAAAAATCCTTCAATTTAACGAGGAGGGCATATTGAAATTCGGTTCCAGCACTCCCAATAACATAAAATCTACTTGAAGAACCTAATTATGTTTTTCCATTTTTTTTTGTTATATGCAAAAATTACAAAAATAATTAATTTTTGCAATTTTGTTAATATTTGAGCATAAACAAAAAATCTATACGAATCGATAAAAGTTGAACTTCAAATTCAGCACCCCAAAAAAGTAGACTACTGTTGAGGAAACTAAATTCGGAATTTTTTTTATAAACATATCGGTTTGTTTTACATAATTTGACTGGAATATCAATACATGAAAGAGAATAAATAAAAAGGATGAAACGGGGATATAACGACAACAAAATGTTGCTTAACATTTGTTTAATGTTGCTATTAAAGGACAAAGGTTTAACTCTAATTCCACCCTCTATACGAAATACTATTTAATAAAGTATCCAATACATTCGAACAATACCTGTGTATTGTGTAATACAATACAGTGTGCAGTCTGGCCGTGGTTACCCGCTACGGTAAAGAAGTAGACCGTACAGCCAGCGACTCAACGCCGAGTGTCGGGCGGCGGTAAATAACCTGACTCTCTACAGGGTCGAATGGTCTCGGCCGTAGGCGACTCTGTTGGAGGGTGTTGAGCTTCCAGTGGAGGCACACTTCTGGCACACTAGGTACAATTGGTCTGCGACTGCTCGAAATGACTGCTGGCATGCATCCTAACCGAGTCACGTGGTCGCGCCAAGAACAAAGCGGTCGAAGGAGCAGCAGCAGCAAGTCAGCTCTCTTCGGCGGGCGGAAGGCTACCGGGTGGAGGCGAGTGCTGATAGGATCCAAGCTAGCGTCGCGCCAGTTACAAGACATGTTCAAGACAAAGCACTGGTAGTAAATAAAATATTACGAAACTAAACACTTGCTCTTGGTCGGGCGGTTCGCCATGGCGATGATGATAATCTCTGTGAGGATTTCATGATGACTGAAATAGAAATAGGGATCTGAGCCATGCATTTTTCTTCATAAATAAAAAAAAACATTATGTAATGCATTTGTGAATTTTCCTTTAAAATTTTGATTAGAAGTTGTATTTTCTATATTTCATTAATTACTTTACTATTGGAAAATTCCTGTTGGGTCTCCATTTTCAGATAAAATATTACGTGTCTGTGACAAAACACTGTAGACTTGTGAGGAGATGCTGAGGAGATTTTAGAGACTATTAGAAACTGTATGGAATTAAGTAATAGAAATCGTTGCCTATAGGGGATTAAAACAGCTGCGAGAATATGTGCACTCACAGGCGCGAATTTAGAGGAGGGGCACAAGGGACTCGCCCCCCCCCCCTTGACCATTATCTTTCGAAATTTGGTATTACTTATCAATGTGTAAACAATAAACATATGTTATAAAATTGTAAAAGAGAAAAAACATTAATGTAAATTTTGAATTAAAATTGTTGTATTTATTGTCGCCCAAGGAATTACGACAATGTGTTTCGAACTGGTTTTAGTATGGTGCGAAGTTATCTGCCGCTTTCTCTGCAACCCTGTCTTTCCCCTCCTTTCCCTAAGAGCGTAACTTAATTATACATACACCTGCGCTGCGCCCTCGCCAGCGCCAAGGTCACGAGAAGGGCGGGTGTCTAGTTCAGCTGAGCAGTTCACTCCTGTGTATTGTACTCTCTAGGCGATCGCGTCGCTCACCATTGTAATATAAATAGCAAAATAACTATCTTTATCATATTATAACGTGAAAGAGACAATGAAGCAAACCAAATTTTTGAAATAACCAAAGATAACTGCTTTCTTCACAAAAAAAACAGTAGTCTGAAGAAAAGTTTCGAATAAACCATGTTAAATTAACAACGTATTGAAATTTGCACTAAACAATGATTACATCGTTAATAATTTGATGGTTTTGATACTTCAAATTAATCATTCAAATTCAAACTATAAATAGTAAAAAACATTTCACTTTTGATTTTAAATTTAACAATGGTGTAAAAGATCATAAAATAAAGAGTATAAATTACAAACTTCTAAACATTCACTTTGATAAGTTTAATGAAGAAATCAATACTGTTTATTGTTTACGGAATTTTTTTTTTTCCTTTTTCAGATGCCACACTTGAAAAGGGATATCTTCAAGATGAACCTCAGTCTACCATTGTAAATATGGAGCATGTTATAGAGAAGGATTTATTTGGTGCCTCAACGGTCAGCAGCCATACTAGAATTAGTGACAACAAGCTTCAGCTAGACAATGCTAGTACTAATGAATTAAGAAATAAGGTGCCCGACTTCGATGATGGTGAGTCAACATGTCATTTTTCATCTTCTCTCTCTGTGGATCCGCTAGACATTGGGAACAGTGTTGGACCTGGGTTACCTTCAAAGTTATTAATTGAAGAAAAATATTAATGTCTCAAAGAAAATTCGACCCCTTCCACATCTATTTAATTTCAATTTCAATTAATAAATGATTTCATGCTATTATTAAATTTTTTATCTTTAGTAAAATGAATGATATTGCTTAAATAACATCAAAAGACTTCATACAAGTACGGTAGCTACCTGTAATAAAAGTAACACTCTTTAAATTTTAGAATTGACCTTACATAACAATTACAATCGTGGAAATACAGTATCCAATGTCAGTAAATGTTGTAAAAAACAGTGTTAATACATATCATTAATAAAATTCATTATCTAGTTTGCTTACCGTGATGCGTTTCCTTAAATTTGAAGCAGTGCTGCATGCTGATCTGAGTATTTTATTTCCCAAACATAACTTACACTTCACAGATATATTCTCTTTGCTCTGCTTCCCAGATTATTCAAAATATTTATCAAGGTAACTAAACGGGAAAATTCTATCTTCATTACTAACTACTTCTTCAGCATTTTAATTTGTCGCAGTATCACTTCGGTTACCTATACCATCCATGATTGCAATGCGTTTGCGAGTAGTGGACACAACACAAGTAAACAAAGTGAAGACAAGAAGGCAAAGATATCTATAACCTGACAAACCACTACTGTGCTTTGTCATTTTTGATCATAGATGTTGTGCATACAATCGTAGCACTACAAGCGTAAAAATTAAGAACTTTACAAATACAAAAATGTATGTTCTTTTTGTTCTTAATTGTATTTATTATACATTCTGAGAATATAAGTATCGGCAAGTAAATATAAAGTATCGATTACCTTAATGTATCGATTACAATTAATGTTATGTATTCCGATTACAAGTACGAATTACACTTTTTTAAATGTAACTTGTTACAAGTATAAATTACTTGAAAAGTAATCGTTACAAATAATCCGGTTACTTGGAATTCGTTAAATAACAACACTGTAAATAACATATTATAATAGAAAATAAAGTAGCGTAATATTACGTTGTATATAATTTGCTAAACTATGATTTTTGGTGATGAACGTGTACTATTTTAGCTATTTAATTTTCCTATTAAAACTTGTTTCTGTGATTTGGCATAGTTTCTCATTATTTTCATAAAACGAGCCCGTTTTTCGTAAGCTGTCAAATGCTGAATTATATTAATTAGATATATTTAGTACCATTTTGATTTAAGTTATTATAAATTTATTTTATTTATCATTAAAAATATATTAAAATCTGTCAACTGTATATTGATTATTTAGATACTAAAATAGCACAAAATTACATCTGAAAAACCAAATTTTACCGGGGGAACACCACCGAGCCCCCCGCTTTAAAGGTGGGAACGGTGAATAACACACCCTTCACCAGCGTGAAACTGGGCCCCCCTCCTGTTGTGATTTATAAATTCGCACCTGATTATGAGTGCTGCACTCATAATCAAATCAAATGATAGTTTTTGACAAGAAATCTATGGGGTTAGGATGTTAACAGTTTTTTTTTTGTGTGTTTCAGAATTCTAAATTCAATCTTCCCACGCTTTTTTGGACATTCATGACATAAACGAAATATATGGAAAAAAAACATAATTAGTTTTCTTACTTGGTTTTTATTTCAAACTATTTCCAAAAAAAATTTTCATCTTTTTACTGTCTCGTCTAATTCGGGAATATCTACTATGAACATGCTAGTTTTATTTTACGAAACTGGCACTAAAGAAAATTTCCAAAGCATCGCAAACTTCTTGTTGTGCGGCCATTCCTAGTGTCTCTATTGACATAATAATATTACTGATTCCACAGTGTCGTGTCAGCTCCCCATCTATTCAATGGACATGACACTACATTTGCCCCTCCATAACTTGTCAATTGGCGAGGTGAAAGCTGGTATGGTGGCAAATTGTTAGCATATAAGTAAAGCCTACTTGCATGGAAATATGGGATCACGTTGTTAATGGTTTCCAGATGGAGGTTCCACTTACCCATTGTTTCAGATTGGATGAACCTTATAAACAACGTGCCTAGTTCCAAATATTGTAACTAATATTTAGCTGTAGGTCCAATCTGTATCAATCATTGCTCCTCAGTTCAAAATTATGTTACAGTCCAATAATGCATTCACGTATGATAACGATGAGAAGTTCTGAGAGGTCTCCACTGTAAATGATATCTTCTATGTCTGTCTTCAATAAGGAATAAAAACTGATGGATTATATGACCAGTTAAGGTAAAAAAAAAGTGTGAGCCGTTATGTTAGATCTGATGGCACTTTTGTAAGTGTGCATCATGATATTTCAGTGCTAGTCACAGAATTATCTATGTAAACAGTTTTATGAGACCACTGGCAATCATTATGAACCCGACGTCTCCAATAAAATACATTAGCAAATGGAAACCATCAAACTGTATTATTATATTGGATAATTTAGTCACTCCTACATGACTTGCAACTGACCTAATGTCTTATTCTTCTCTGTATCATTCATTATGCTGTATAAATTGTATCATAAATGCTGAGAGGAGTGTTGTTAAATGGTTGGCAGGTGATGCGTGTAGTTTTAAATGGTATGCATCTCTTAACTTCTTCCATTAGCCCATTCTATCCACCAACATCTGGAAACTCAATATGCTTGCAGTAGAGCCACACCAAGTGAGACACTAGAGGCATAACAATGGTAATTTGTGGAAACAGTGCACTGATATCCTTCATCTTGATTGCTGCAAATCCAAAACTTGTTTGTATGTTTGAATGGTTTAAATTCACTTGCTATTTCATCGGCTGTCAGTGGTTGTTGCAGACAAATGATTCGTTGACCAAGGACCACTGCAGATTTGGGTGTTACACATATTATGCCACCCAATGTGCACGTGCACATTAAAATCAGGGTTGTTGTACACTATCTGAGAAAAGGTCTTCTTGTTAAGTTCCATGGGGGACATATTATTGGTATATCTATCAAAACATGTTGTTTCCATGTATAACGAACAATATCTCAAGAATGATAAGCATCGACTAACCTGTGGGAAACATATTTTTTTTATAATGTGCCACCAGACATACATGTAAGTGTGGTACAAAAAAACTATGTCCTCACCACACTAACCAAGCTATGTTAAATAGCTGTGGACATCTTATTCCACTTTTCTTTTTCACCATGGTTTTTAATTTCTCAAGACAATATTTGTAAACACCCCAAGAGTCTTACGAATAAGGTCTGCCACCCCTTCCAGATTTATCCTGTGAGGGGTATTCAGAGCTGTAAATTTGGCCTCGAATATTCTTAACAATAATGGTAACTGCTGTTCTAATAATACTAAATATTTTATCTCTTTCGTTTGAACTCTCCCGCTGAAACCACGAATCTGTGATAATCTTGTAACCCGTATTTTCATGTACAAGAAAAAAGGGGTTTTTACTGAAACACATATATCATTGCAATACTAAGCGAAAAGATGTGCGCTTACTGTTTTCGATGGGGGTTTTAGGATTACATTCAATTTTTCCAATTGACTCGTCCAATGATAACTGGCACTTTTTAACGTTATTGTCTAGAAAATTGTAAATCGTTTGCACAGCAACATCTACTTGTTTTGTGTATCTGCCAGTAGCCTCACTTTTTTATTGAGAAATGGTACAGCCTTTTAAAACGAGAAAGATGTTATTGCCCATCTGCAGTGACAAAGTCATTTATCGCCAGTAATCTTTCTCGTGTAGAATGTGATATTTTTTCATTGCGGTTTTTCAAGAGTCGTAAAACTTTGTCCTTAACGTTTATCATCATCACAAGATGTACAGTTTCACGTTTGGAGCTTCGAGACTTTTTGGCTGTTTTGCATAGTTGGAGGGTATTTCTTCATCACAAAATAAGCCATTAAAAACAAAGTTTTTATTATGTTGGGCTGCAACTTGTTTGGCCATCTGGATGTAAGCATAAATACTTATTTATTTTACATAAGCTTTTCGACATTTTTAATGACTTTCAAAGGATGCACTCCTCTTAAATATAACAAATTTACCGTTACCTGTCTTTCTACTAGCTTCAGCAAAATATGCTGTTTATCTTTCACATCACTTAACTTTGATCCGTCATCTAATGTTGTATCACATAAAACACACTCGCGAAGAGGGACTGCAAAAATTCCCGTCACCTTGAAACACTTCATCCTCAACCTGTGCCTCGGAGTAAACTAATTGAAAACCAGTTATCGTTATACCCGGTTCCTTTGGGAGGGGAAAAATACATCCTCCTGATCTACCAGCCTTGTCCATCTAAATAACTCAAAATATAACCCACAGAATTATAGAATTTTTTCTCCGAAGTTTACTGACCAATATTTACAATTTTTATTGCCAAATAGAGATTCAAGATAAAATTACTCGCAGACATTGCATAAGTTAATGTTTATCACATCCGAACAGACTAAATTTGTAAATTTTTGTGAAATTTTAAAAATGCTGCATCGCTATTACATGTCTGAATAGTTAAAAATATAATTTAGCACCAGTTTAAACATTAACAAATAATATGAAAAGTATTTACATTATTCTAAGGTAACAAAATGTATAAATTTTATAAATATTAAAATATAATATATTTAGACCATGTTCCATTTCTTTTATTTGTCTGGACAACTTTATTTTGTTTCAACCCCCCCAAAAATATAAATAACCTGAAAGGAATATATTTGTAGATTTTTTGAACATTTTGCAAAAACAGGTCAAAATTTATTATTATTGTTATATTTTCGCAAAAATCCTTCAATTTAACGAGGAGGGCATATTGAAATTCGGTTCCAGCACTCCCAATAACATAAAATCTACTTGAAGAACCTAATTATGTTTTTCCATTTTTTTTTTGTTATATGCAAAAATTACAAAAATAATTAATTTTTGCAATTTTGTTAATATTTGAGCATAAACAAAAAATCTATACGAATCGATAAAAGTTGAACTTCAAATTCAGCACCCCAAAAAAGTAGACTACTGTTGAGGAAACTAAATTCGGAATTTTTTTTATAAACATATCGGTTTGTTTTACATAATTTGACTGGAATATCAATACATGAAAGAGAATAAATAAAAAGGATGAAACGGGGATATAACGACAACAAAATGTTGCTTAACATTTGTTTAATGTTGCTATTAAAGGACAAAGGTTTAACTCTAATTCCACCCTCTATACGAAATACTATTTAATAAAGTATCCAATACATTCGAACAATACCTGTGTATTGTGTAATACAATACAGTGTGCAGTCTGGCCGTGGTTACCCGCTACGGTAAAGAAGTAGACCGTACAGCCAGCGACTCAACGCCGAGTGTCGGGCGGCGGTAAATAACCTGACTCTCTACAGGGTCGAATGGTCTCGGCCGTAGGCGACTCTGTTGGAGGGTGTTGAGCTTCCAGTGGAGGCACACTTCTGGCACACTAGGTACAATTGGTCTGCGACTGCTCGAAATGACTGCTGGCATGCATCCTAACCGAGTCACATGGTCGCGCCAAGAACAAAGCGGTCGAAGGAGCAGCAGCAGCAAGTCAGCTCTCTTCGGCGGGCGGAAGGCTACCGGGTGGAGGCGAGTGCTGATAGGATCCAAGCTAGCGTCGCGCCAGTTACAAGACATGTTCAAGACAAAGCACTGGTAGTAAATAAAATATTACGAAACTAAACACTTGCTCTTGGTCGGGCGGTTCGCCATGGCGATGATGATAATCTCTGTGAGGATTTCATGATGACTGAAATAGAAATAGGGATCTGAGCCATGCATTTTTCTTCATAAATAAAAAAAAACATTATGTAATGCATTTGTGAATTTTCCTTTAAAATTTTGATGAGAAGTTGTATTTTCTATATTTCATTAATTACTTTACTATTGGAAAATTCCTGTTGGGTCTCCATTTTAAGATAAAATATTACGTGTCTGTGACAAAACACTGTAGACTTGTGAGGAGATGCTGAGGAGATTTTAGAGACTATTAGAAACTGTATGGAATTAAGTAATAGAAATCGTTGCCTATAGGGGATTAAAACAGCTGCGAGAATATGTGCACTCACAGGCGCGAATTTAGAGGAGGGGCACAAGGGACCCCCCCCCCCCTTGACCATTATCTTTCGAAATTTGGTATTACTTATCAATGTGTAAACAATAAACATATGTTATAAAATTGTAAAAGAGAAAAAACATTAATGTAAATTTTGAATTAAAATTGTTGTATTTATTGTCGCCCAAGGAATTACGACAATGTGTTTCGAACTGGTTTTAGTATGGTGCGAAGTTATCTGCCGCTTTCTCTGCAACCCTGTCTTTCCCCTCCTTTCCCTAAGAGCGTAACTTAATTATACATACACCTGCGCTGCGCCCTCGCCAGCGCCAAGGTCACGAGAAGGGCGGGTGTCTAGTTCAGCTGAGCAGTTCACTCCTGTGTATTGTACTCTCTAGGCGATCGCGTCGCTCACCATTGTAATATAAATAGCAAAATAACTATCTTTATCATATTATAACGTGAAAGAGACAATGAAGCAAACCAAATTTTTGAAATAACCAAAGATAACTGCTTTCTTCACAAAAAAAAAACAGTAGTCTGAAGAAAAGTTTCGAATAAACCATGTTAAATTAACAACGTATTGAAATTTGCACTAAACAATGATTACATCGTTAATAATTTGATGGTTTTGATACTTCAAATTAATCATTCAAATTCAAACTATAAATAGTAAAAAACATTTCACTTTTGATTTTAAATTTAACAATGGTGTAAAAGATCATAAAATAAAGAGTATAAATTACAAACTTCTAAACATTCACTTTGATAAGTTTAATGAAGAAATCAATACTGTTTATTGTTTACGGAATTTTTTTTTTTCCTTTTTCAGATGCCACACTTGAAAAGGGATATCTTCAAGATGAACCTCAGTCTACCATTGTAAATATGGAGCATGTTATAGAGAAGGATTTATTTGGTGCCTCAACGGTCAACAGCCATACTAGAATTAGTGACAACAAGCTTCAGCTAGACAATGCTAGTACTAATGAATTAAGAAATAAGGTGCCCGACTTCGATGATGGTGAGTCAACATGTCATTTTTCATCTTCTCTCTCTGTGGATCCGCTAGACATTGGGAACAGTGTTGGACCTGGGTTACCTTCAAAGTTATTAATTGAAGAAAAATATTAATGTCTCAAAGAAAATTCGACCCCTTCCACATCTATTTAATTTCAATTTCAATTAATAAATGATTTCATGCTATTATTAAATTTTTTATCTTTAGTAAAATGAATGATATTGCTTAAATAACATCAAAAGACTTCATACAAGTACGGTAGCTACCTGTAATAAAAGTAACACTCTTTAAATTTTAGAATTGACCTTACATAACAATTACAATCGTGGAAATACAGTATCCAATGTCAGTAAATGTTGTAAAAAACAGTGTTAATACAAATCATTAATAAAATTCATTATCTAGTTTGCTTACCGTGATGCGTTTCCTTAAATTTGAAGCAGTGCTGCATGCTGATCTGAGTATTTTATTTCCCAAACATAACTTACACTTCACAGATATATTCTCTTTGCTCTGCTTCCCAGATTATTCAAAATATTTATCAAGGTAACTAAACGGGAAAATTCTATCTTCATTACTAACTACTTCTTCAGCATTTTAATTTGTCGCAGTATCACTTCGGTTACCTATACCATCCATGATTGCAATGCGTTTGCGAGTAGTGGACACAACACAAGTAAACAAAGTGAAGACAAGAAGGCAAAGATATCTATAACCTGACAAACCACTACTGTGCTTTGTCATTTTTGATCATAGATGTTGTGCATACAATCGTAGCACTACAAGCGTAAAAATTAAGAACTTTACAAATACAAAAATGTATGTTCTTTTTGTTCTTAATTGTATTTATTATACATTCTGAGAATATAAGTATCGGCAAGTAAATATAAAGTATCGATTACCTTAATGTATCGATTACAATTAATGTTATGTATTCCGATTACAAGTACGAATTACACTTTTTTAAATGTAACTTGTTACAAGTATAAATTACTTGAAAAGTAATCGTTACAAATAATCCGGTTACTTGGAATTCGTTAAATAACAACACTGTAAATAACATATTATAATAGAAAATAAAGTAGCGTAATATTACGTTGTATATAATTTGCTAAACTATGATTTTTGGTGATGAACGTGTACTATTTTAGCTATTTAATTTTCCTATTAAAACTTGTTTCTGTGATTTGGCATAGTTTCTCATTATTTTCATAAAACGAGCCCGTTTTTCGTAAGCTGTCAAATGCTGAATTATATTAATTAGATATATTTAGTACCATTTTGATTTAAGTTATTATAAATTTATTTTATTTATCATTAAAAATATATTAAAATCTGTCAACTGTATATTGATTATTTAGATACTAAAATAGCACAAAATTACATCTGAAAAACCAAATTTTACCGGGGGAACACCACCGAGCCCCCCGCTTTAAAGGTGGGAACGGTGAATAACACACCCTTCACCAGCGTGAAACTGGGCCCCCCTCCTGTTGTGATTTCTAAATTCGCACCTGATTATGAGTGCTGCACTCATAATCAAATCAAATGATAGTTTTTGACAAGAAATCTATGGGGTTAGGATGTTAACAGTTTTTTTTTTTGTGTGTTTCAGAATTCTAAATTCAATCTTCCCACGCTTTTTTGGACATTCATAACATAAACGAAATATATGGAAAAAAAACATAATTAGTTTTCTTACTTGGTTTTTATTTCAAACTATTTCCAAAAAAAATTTTCATCTTTTTACTGTCTCGTCTAATTCGGGAATATCTACTATGAACATGCTAGTTTTATTTTACGAAACTGGCACTAAAGAAAATTTCCAAAGCATCGCAAACTTCTTGTTGTGCGGCCATTCCTAGTGTCTCTATTGACATAATAATATTACTGATTCCACAGTGTCGTGTCAGCTCCCCATCTATTCAATGGACATGACACTACATTTGCCCCTCCATAACTTGTCAATTGGCGAGGTGAAAGCTGGTATGGTGGCAAATTGTTAGCATATAAGTAAAGCCTACTTGCATGGAAATATGGGATCACGTTGTTAATGGTTTCCAGATGGAGGTTCCACTTACCCATTGTTTCAGATTGGATGAACCTTATAAACAACGTGCCTAGTTCCAAATATTGTAACTAATATTTAGCTGTAGGTCCAATCTGTATCAATCATTGCTCCTCAGTTCAAAATTATGTTACAGTCCAATAATGCATTCACGTATGATAACGATGAGAAGTTCTGAGAGGTCTCCACTGTAAATGATATCTTCTATGTCTGTCTTCAATAAGGAATAAAAACTGATGGATTATATGACCAGTTAAGGTAAAAAAAAAGTGTGAGCCGTTATGTTAGATCTGATGGCACTTTTGTAAGTGTGCATCATGATATTTCAGTGCTAGTCACAGAATTATCTATGTAAACAGTTTTATGAGACCACTGGCAATCATTATGAACCCGACGTCTCCAATAAAATACATTAGCAAATGGAAACCATCAAACTGTATTATTATATTGGATAATTTAGTCACTCCTACATGACTTGCAACTGACCTAATGTCTTATTCTTCTCTGTATCATTCATTATGCTGTATAAATTGTATCATAAATGCTGAGAGGAGTGTTGTTAAATGGTTGGCAGGTGATGCGTGTAGTTTTAAATGGTATGCATCTCTTAACTTCTTCCATTAGCCCATTCTATCCACCAACATCTGGAAACTCAATATGCTTGCAGTAGAGCCACACCAAGTGAGACACTAGAGGCATAACAATGGTAATTTGTGGAAACAGTGCACTGATATCCTTCATCTTGATTGCTGCAAATCCAAAACTTGTTTGTATGTTTGAATGGTTTAAATTCACTTGCTATTTCATCGGCTGTCAGTGGTTGTTGCAGACAAATGATTCGTTGACCAAGGACCACTGCAGATTTGGGTGTTACACATATAATGCCACCCAATGTGCACGTGCACATTAAAATCAGGGTTGTTGTACACTATCTGAGAAAAGGTCTTCTTGTTAAGTTCCATGGGGGACATATTATTGGTATATCTATCAAAACATGTTGTTTCCATGTATAACGAACAATATCTCAAGAATGATAAGCATCGACTAACCTGTGGGAAACATATTTTTTTTATAATGTGCCACCAGACATACATGTAAGTGTGGTACAAAAAAACTATGTCCTCACCACACTAACCAAGCTATGTTAAATAGCTGTGGACATCTTATTCCACTTTTCTTTTTCACCATGGTTTTTAATTTCTCAAGACAATATTTGTAAACACCCCAAGAGTCTTACGAATAAGGTCTGCCACCCCTTCCAGATTTATCCTGTGAGGGGTATTCAGAGCTGTAAATTTGGCCTCGAATATTCTTAACAATAATGGTAACTGCTGTTCTAACAATACTAAATATTTTATCTCTTTCGTTTGAACTCTCCCGCTGAAACCACGAATCTGTGATAATCTTGTAACCCGTATTTTCATGTACAAGAAAAAAGGGGTTTTTACTGAAACACATATATCATTGCAATACTAAGCGAAAAGATGTGCGCTTACTGTTTTCGATGGGGGTTTTAGGATTACATTCAATTTTTCCAATTGACTCGTCCAATGATAACTGGCACTTTTTAACGTTATTGTCTAGAAAATTGTAAATCGTTTGCACAGCAACATCTACTTGTTTTGTGTTTCTGCCAGTAGCCTCACTTTTTTATTGAGAGATGGTACAGCCTTTTAAAACGAGAAAGATGTTATTGACCATCTGCAGTGACAAAGTCATTTATGGCCAGTAATCTTTCTCGTGTAGAATGTGATATTTTTTCATTGCGGTTTTTCAAGAGTCGTAAAACTTTGTCCTTAACGTTTATCATCATCACAAGATGTACAGTTTCACGTTTGGAGCTTCGAGACTTTTTGGCTGTTTTGCATAGTTGGAGGGTATTTCTTCATCACAAAATAAGCCATTAAAAACAAAGTTTTTATTATGTTGGGCTGCAACTTGTTTGGCCATCTGGATGTAAGCATAAATACTTATTTATTTTACATAAGCTTTTCGACATTTTTAATGACTTTCAAAGGATGCACTCCTCTTAAATATAACAAATTTACCGTTACCTGTCTTTCTACTAGCTTCAGCAAAATATGCTGTTCATCTTTCACATCACTTAACTTTGATCCGTCATCTAATGTTGTATCACATAAAACACACTCGCGAAGAGGGACTGCAAACATTCCCGTCACCTTGAAACACTTCATCCTCAACCTGTGCCTCGGAGTAAACTAATTGAAAACCAGTTATCGTTATACCCAGTTCCTTTGGGAGGGGAAAAATACATCCTCCTGATCTACCAGCCTTGTCCATCTAAATAACTCAAAATATAACCCACAGAATTATAGCATTTTTTCTCCGAAGTTTACTGACCAATATTTACAATTTTTATTGCCAAATAGAGATTCAAGATAAAATTACTCGCAGACATTGCATAAGTTAATGTTTATCACATCCGAACAGACTAAATTTGTAAATTTTTGTGAAATTTTAAAAATGATGCATCGCTATTACATGTCTGAATAGTTAAAAATATAATTTAGCACCAGTTTAAACATAAACAAATAATATGAAAAGTAATTACACTATTCTAAGGTAACAAAATGTATAAATTTTATAAATATTAAAATATAATATATTTAGACCATGTTCCATTTCTTTTATTTGTCTGGACAACTTTATTTTGTTTCAACCCCCCCAAAAATATAAATAACCTGAAAGGAATATATTTGTAGATTTTTTGAACATTTTGCAAAAACAGGTCAAAATTTATTATTATTGTTATATTTTCGCAAAAATCCTTCAATTTAACGAGGAGGGCATATTGAAATTCGGTTCCAGCACTCCCAATAACATAAAATCTACTTGAAGAACCTAATTATGTTTTTCCATTTTTTTTTGTTATATGCAAAAATTACAAAAATAATTAATTTTTGCAATTTTGTTAGTATTTGAGCATAAACAAAAAATCTATACGAATCGATAAAAGTTGAACTTCAAATTCAGCACCCCAAAAAAGTAGACTACTGTTGAGGAAACTAAATTCGGAATTTTTTTTATAAACATATCGGTTTGTTTTACATAATTTGACTGGAATATCAATACATGAAAGAGAATAAATAAAAAGGATGAAACGGGGATATAACGACAACAAAATGTTGCTTAACATTTGTTTAATGTTGCTATTAAAGGACAAAGGTTTAACTCTAATTCCACCCTCTATACGAAATACTATTTAATAAAGTATCCAATACATTCGAACAATACCTGTGTATTGTGTAATACAATACAGTGTGCAGTCTGGCCGTGGTTACCCGCTACGGTAAAGAAGTAGACCGTACAGCCAGCGACTCAACGCCGAGTGTCGGGCGGCGGTAAATAACCTGACTCTCTACAGGGTCGAATGGTCTCGGCCGTAGGCGACTCTGTTGGAGGGTGTTGAGCTTCCAGTGGAGGCACACTTCTGGCACACTAGGTACAATTGGTCTGCGACTGCTCGAAATGACTGCTGGCATGCATCCTAACCGAGTCACATGGTCGCGCCAAGAACAAAGCGGTCGAAGGAGCAGCAGCAGCAAGTCAGCTCTCTTCGGCGGGCGGAAGGCTACCGGGTGGAGGCGAGTGCTGATAGGATCCAAGCTAGCGTCGCGCCAGTTACAAGACATGTTCAAGACAAAGCACTGGTAGTAAATAAAATATTACGAAACTAAACACTTGCTCTTGGTCGGGCGGTTCGCCATGGCGATGATGATAATCTCTGTGAGGATTTCATGATGACTGAAATAGAAATAGGGATCTGAGCCATGCATTTTTCTTCATAAATAAAAAAAAAACATTATGTAATGCATTTGTGAATTTTCCTTTAAAATTTTGATGAGAAGTTGTATTTTCTATATTTCATTAATTACTTTACTATTGGAAAATTCCTGTTGGGTCTCCATTTTCAGATAAAATATTACGTGTCTGTGACAAAACACTGTAGACTTGTGAGGAGATGCTGAGGAGATTTTAGAGACTATTAGAAACTGTATGGAATTAAGTAATAGAAATCGTTGCCTATAGGGGATTAAAACAGCTGCGAGAATATGTGCACTCACAGGCGCGAATTTAGAGGAGGGGCACAAGGGACTCCCCCCCCCCCCTTGACCATTATCTTTCGAAATTTGGTATTACTTATCAATGTGTAAACAATAAACATATGTTATAAAATTGTAAAAGAGAAAAAACATTAATGTAAATTTTGAATTAAAATTGTTGTATTTATTGTCGCCCAAGGAATTACGACAATGTGTTTCGAACTGGTTTTAGTATGGTGCGAAGTTATCTGCCGCTTTCTCTGCAACCCTGTCTTTCCCCTCCTTTCCCTAAGAGCGTAACTTAATCATACATACACCTGCGCTGCGCCCTCGCCAGCGCCAAGGTCACGAGAAGGGCGGGTGTCTAGTTCAGCTGAGCAGTTCACTCCTGTGTATTGTACTCTCTAGGCGATCGCGTCGCTCACCATTGTCATATAGATAGCAAAATAACTATCTTTATCATATTATAACGTGAAAGAGACAATGAAGCAAACCAAATTTTTGAAATAACCAAAGATAACTGCTTTCTTCACAAAAAAAAAACAGTAGTCTGAAGAAAAGTTTCGAATAAACCATGTTAAATTAACAACGTATTGAAATTTGCACTAAACAATGATTACATCGTTAATAATTTGATGGTTTTGATACTTCAAATTAATCATTCAAATTCAAACTATAAATAGTAAAAAACATTTCACTTTTGATTTTAAATTTAACAATGGTGTAAAAGATCATAAAATAAAGAGTATAAATTACAAACTTCTAAACATTCACTTTGATAAGTTTAATGAAGAAATCAATACTGTTTATTGTTTACGGAATTTTTTTTTTCCTTTTTCAGATGCCACACTTGAAAAGGGATATCTTCAAGATGAACCTCAGTCTACCATTGTAAATATGGAGCATGTTATAGAGAAGGATTTATTTGGTGCCTCAACGGTCAGCAGCCATACTAGAATTAGTGACAACAAGCTTCAGCTAGACAATGCTAGTACTAATGAATTAAGAAATAAGGTGCCCGACTTCGATGATGGTGAGTCAACATGTCATTTTTCATCTTCTCTCTCTGTGGATCCGCTAGACATTGGGAACAGTGTTGGACCTGGGTTACCTTCAAAGTTATTAATTGAAGAAAAATATTAATGTCTCAAAGAAAATTCGACCCCTTCCACATCTATTTAATTTCAATTTCAATTAATAAATGATTTCATGCTATTATTAAATTTTTTTTCTTTAGTAAAATGAATGATATTGCTTAAATAACATCAAAAGACTTCATACAAGTACGGTAGCTACCTGTAATAAAAGTAACACTCTTTAAATTTTAGAATTGACCTTACATAACAATTACAATCGTGGAAATACAGTATCCAATGTCAGTAAATGTTGAAAAAAACAGTGTTAATACATATCATTAATAAAATTCATTATCTAGTTTGCTTACCGTGATGCGTTTCCTTAAATTTGAAGCAGTGCTGCATGCTGATCTGAGTATTTTATTTCCCAAACATAACTTACACTTCACAGATATATTCTCTTTGCTCTGCTTCCCAGATTATTCAAAATATTTATCAAGGTAACTAAACGGGAAAATTCTATCTTCATTACTAACTACTTCTTCAGCATTTTAATTTGTCGCAGTATCACTTCGGTTACCTATACCATCCATGATTGCAATGCGTTTGCGAGTAGCTGACACAACACAAGTAAACAAAGTGAAGACAAGAAGGCAAAGATATCTATAACCTGACAAGCCACTACTGTGCTTTGTCATTTTTGATCATAGATGTTGTGCATACAATCGTAGCACTACAAGCGTAAAAATTAAAAACTTTACAAATACAAAAATGTATGTTCTTTTTGTTCTTAATTGTATTTATTATACATTCTGAGAATATAAGTATCGGCAAGTAAATATAAAGTATCTATTACCTTAATGTATCGATTACAATTAATGTTATGTATTCCGATTACACGTACGAATTACACTTTTTTAAATGTAACTTGTTACAAGTATAAATTACTTGAAAAGTAATCGTTACAAATAATCCGGTTACTTGGAATTCGTTAAATAACAACACTGTAAATAACATATTATAATAGAAAATAAAGTAGCGTAATATTACGTTGTATATAATTTGCTAAACTATGATTTTTGGTGATGAACGTGTACTATTTTAGCTATTTAATTTTCCTATTAAAACTTGTTTCTGTGATTTGGCATAGTTTCTCATTATTTTCATAAAACGAGCCCGTTTTTCGTAAGCTGTCAAATGCTGAATTATATTAATTAGATATATTTAGTACCATTTTGATTTAAGTTATTATAAATTTATTTTATTTATCATTAAAAATATATTAAAATCTGTCAACTGTATATTGATTATTTAGATACTAAAATAGCACAAAATTACATCTGAAAAACCAAATTTTACCGGGGGAACACCACCGAGCCCCCCGCTTTAAAGGTGGGAACGGTGAATAACACACCCTTCACCAGCGTGAAACTGGGCCCCCCTCCTGTTGTGATTTCTAAATTCGCACCTGATTATGAGTGCTGCACTCATAATCAAATCAAATGATAGTTTTTGACAAGAAATCTATGGGGTTAGGATGTTAACAGTTTTTTTTTGTGTGTTTCGGAATTCTAAATTCAATCTTCCCACGCTTTTTTGGACATTCATAACATAAACGAAATATATGGAAAAAAAACATAATTAGTTTTCTTACTTGGTTTTTATTTCAAACTATTTCCAAAAAAAATTTTCATCTTTTTACTGTCTCGTCTAATTCGGGAATATCTACTATGAACATGCTAATTTTATTTTACGAAACTGGCACTAAAGAAAATTTCCAAAGCATCGCAAACTTCTTGTTGTGCGGCCATTCCTAGTGTCTCTATTGACATAATAATATTACTGATTCCACAGTGTCGTGTCAGCTCCCCATCTATTCAATGGACATGACACTACATTTGCCCCTCCATAACTTGTCAATTGGCGAGGTGAAAGCTGGTATGGTGGCAAATTGTTAGCATATAAGTAAAGCCTACTTGCATGGAAATATGGGATCACGTTGTTAATGGTTTCCAGATGGAGGTTCCACTTACCCATTGTTTCAGATTGGATGAACCTTATAAACAACGTGCCTAGTTCCAAATATTGTAACTAATATTTAGCTGTAGGTCCAATCTGTATCAATCATTGCTCCTCAGTTCAAAATTATGTTACAGTCCAATAATGCATTCACGTATGATAACGATGAGAAGTTCTGAGAGGTCTCCACTGTAAATGATATCTTCTATGTCTGTCTTCAATAAGGAATAAAAACTGATGGATTATATGACCAGTTAAGGTAAAAAAAAAGTGTGAGCCGTTATGTTAGATCTGATGGCACTTTTGTAAGCGTGCATCATGATATTTCAGTGCTAGTCACAGAATTATCTATGTAAACAGTTTTATGAGACCACTGGCAATCATTATGAACCCGACGTCTCCAATAAAATACATTAGCAAATGGAAACCATCAAACTGTATTATTATATTGGATAATTTAGTCACTCCTACATGACTTGCAACTGACCTAATGTCTTATTCTTCTCTGTATCATTCATTATGCTGTATAAATTGTATCATAAATGCTGAGAGGAGTGTTGTTAAATGGTTGGCAGGTGATGCGTGTAGTTTTAAATGGTATGCATCTCTTAACTTCTTCCATTAGCCCATTCTATCCACCAACATCTGGAAACTCAATATGCTTGCAGTAGAGCCACACCAAGTGAGACACTAGAGGCATTACAATGGTAATTTGTGGAAACAGTGCACTGATATCCTTCATCTTGATTGCTGCAAATCCAAAACTTGTTTGTATGTTTGAATGGTTTAAATTCACTTGCTATTTCATCGGCTGTCAGTGGTTGTTGCAGACAAATGATTCGTTGACCAAGGACCACTGCAGATTTGGGTGTTACACATATTATGCCACCCAATGTGCACGTGCACATTAAAATCAGGGTTGTTGTACACTATCTGAGAAAAGGTCTTCTTGTTAAGTTCCATGGGGGACATATTATTGGTATATTTATCAAAACATGTTGTTTCCATGTATAACGAACAATATCTCAAGAATGATAAGCATCGACTAACCTGTGGGAAACATATTTTTTTTATAATGTGCCACCAGACATACATGTAAGTGTGGTACAAAAAAAACGATGTCCTCACCACACTAACCAAGCTATGTTAAATAGCTGTGGACATCTTATTCCACTTTTCTTTTTCACCATGGTTTTTAATTTCTCAAGACAATATTTGTAAACACCCCAAGAGTCTTACGAATAAGGTCTGCCACCCCTTCCAGATTTATCCTGTGAGGGGTATTCAGAGCTGTAAATTTGGCCTCGAATATCCTTAACAATAAAGGTAACTGCTGTTCTAACAATACTAAATATTTTATCTCTTTCGTTTGAACTCTCCCGCTGAAACCACGAATCTGTGATAATCTTGTAACCCGTATTTTCATGTAGGCTACAAGAAAAAAGGGGTTTTTACTAAAACACATATATCATTGCAATACTAAGCGAAAATATGTGCGCTTACTGTTTTCGATGGGAGTTTTAGGATTACATTCAATTTTTCCAATTGACTCGTCCAATGATAACTGGCACTTTTTAACGCTATTGTCTAGAAAATTGTAAATCGTTTGCATAGCAACATCTACTTGCTTTGTGTTTCTGCCTGTAGCCTCACTTTTTTATTGAGAGATGGTACAACCTTTTAAAACGAGAATGATGATATTTCCCATCTGCAGTGACAAAGTGAATTATGTCCAGCAATCTTTGTCGTGTAGAATGTGCTAATTCTTTATTGCGGTTTTTCAAGAGTCGTAAAACATTGTACTTAACGTTTATCATCATCACAATATGTACAGATTCACGTTTGGAATTTCGAGATTTCTCTGTTGTGTTGCATAGTTGGAGGGTATTTCTTCAGAACAAAAGAAGCAATGAGTTTTAAAAACAAAGTTTGGTTCATTCGATGAACATTATTATGTTGGGCTGCATCTTGTTTGACCATCATGATGTATGCATCAATACTTATTTTTTTTAAATAAGCTTTTCAACATTTCTTATTAATTTCAAAGGATGTGTTCCTCTTAAATATAACAAATTTACCGTTACCTGTCTTCCTACTAGCTTTAGCAAAATATTTTGTTTATCTTTCACATCACTCAACTTTGATCCGTCATCTAATGTTGTATTACATAAAACACACTCGCGAAGGACTGCAAACATTCCCGTCACTTTGAAACACTTCATCCTCAACCTGTGGCTCGGAGTAAACTAACGGAAAACCAGTTATCGTTATACCCGCCCCCTTGGTAGGGGAACAAAACATCCTCCTGATCTACCAGACATGTCCATCAAAATAACTCGAATTATTACCCACAGAATTAAAGACTGTATCGTCCTAAGTTTACTGACCAATATTTACATTATTTTATTGCAAATAGAGATGCAAGATAAAATTACTCGCAGACAGTGCTAAAGTTAATGAATATCACATGAAAATAGATTAAATTTGTTAATTTTTGTGATATTTTAAAAATGCTGTATCGCTACTACAAGGCTGAATAGTAAAAAATTTAATTTAGCACCTGTTAAAAATAAACAAAAAATGGGAACCTTAATCAGACATTTTTAAGGTAACAAAATGTCTAAAATTTAGAAATATATAATATATATTTTGACCATGTTCCATTGCTTTTATTCCGCTTAGACGAATATAGTTTGTTGCAACCCCTCAAAAATATAAATAACCTGAAAGGAATATAGTTCTAGGTTTTTTTGAAAAATTCGCAAAAACTGGTCAAAAATTATTATTATTGTCATATTTTCGCAATGTTCCGTCAGGTTAAGGAGAAGGGCGTGTTGAAATTCGGATCCAGCACTCCCAATAACATAAAACCCACTTGAAGAACCTAATTTTGTTTTTCCATTTTCATTTTATATGCAAAAGTTACAAAAAAACTTAATTTTGGCTATTTTTTTAATATTTGAGGATATACATCATCCATATGAGGCGGTAAAAGTTGAACTTCGAATTCAGCACCCAGAATTTATTTATATACATATCGGTTTGTTTTAAATAATTTGACTGGAATATCAATGCACGAAAGAGAATAAAGAAAAACGATTAAATGGGCATATAACGATAACAAAATATTTCTAAACATTTGCTTAATGTTGCTATTGAAGGACAAAAGTTTAACTCTTATTCCACCCTCTATACTAAATACAATTCAAAAACGTATTAAATACATTTGTACAATACCTGTGTATTGTGTAATACAGTGTGCAGTCTGGCCGGGGTGACCCGCTACGGCAAAGGAGTAGACCGTACAGCCAGCGACTCAACGCCGAGTGTCGGGCGGCGGTAAATACCCTGACTCTCTACAGGGTCGAATGGTCTCGGCCGTAGGCGACTCTGTTGGAGGGTGTTGAGCTTCCAGTGGAGGCACATTTCTGGCACACTCGGTACAATTCGTCTGCGACTGCTCGAAATGACTGCTGGCATGCACCCTAACCGAGCCATGTGGTCGCGCCAAGAACAAAGCGGTCGAATGAGCAGCAGCAGCAAGTCAGCTCTCTCCGGCGGGCGGAAGGCTACCGGGTGGAGGCGAGTGCTGATAGGCTCCAAGCTAGCGTCGCGCCAGTTATAAGACATGAGTATATATACATAGTTCATCCTGGGACAGGCAAGGAGGGAGGGAGATTACGGGGATTATGTCACTTCCTTCGACCATGCACACACGAAAAAGTGTCATGTTACGTTCATCAGCCATGTACGTACGAAAAAATGTCCCGTTACAGTAGTAGGATATAGCCGTTACTGGGACAGGCGCAGGATCCAGGATCCGGCGGGAATCTTGGATGACGTCATCGGCGACCATCTTGGACTCAAAAATTCCCTAAAATTCCCTAAAAATGACTCAAAATGACTCAAAAATTCCCGTTTTAAGAAAAAATATACCCGTTTTCGAGGAAAAAAATCACGATTCGAGGGAAAATTTCCCGTTTTATTGCTTAAAAATACCAGCAGCTAGAAATGTCCATATGTAGGCTTAAGCATCCATGTCTACAGCCTCAGATAAGCCTCTGACGTCATCATAGATGATGACGTCACCATTGCAATTTCCGTTACGGTCGCCATCTTTAAATTTATTATCCGATTTTAATAAAAAAATTTTAAATTCAATTAATAAAATTTTAATAAAAAAATATTTAAAAAAAACATACATTTACGACACAGAGCTCGGAGTCCTCGGTTCGAACCCGGTAAGGGCCAAAAAAACAATTGGCGACCGATCCTTCCTCCACGGAAGTCACCTACAGACTAACCTACCACCACCAATAACAAGGTCAACTAGTATGATGTCATGTCCGCCATCTTGTCTTCGTCTGCTAAAAGCCATCATCTTGTTATCGTCTGCTAGAGTGCGCTGACGCCATGTTAGTTGAATTCTCACCCGCTAGAGTGCAGTTATCATTTATTATTGATGTGTCACCCGCCATCTTGTCATTTGGCCGCCATCTTGGAATTGTGTAATTATTTAGCTAGAAATTCGGGAAAAATTCCAAAATTCATTAAATAAACCACTCATCAATTTACATATTGATTCGGTCAGTTGCTGTCCCTGGTTCGATACTTGATCGATTCAATATAGTTTAATTTTATGTAAAAAAATAATAATTTCAATAAACCATGTTCAACATTCTTAAAGAGACTTTAAATCCTATAAACCATCATGTCCGCCATCTTGGAAATTCGTAATTATTAAGCTATAACTCGTGAAAAAGTTTAAAATTAAGTAAATAAAATACAATCAATATACTGATTAATTAGATCGACTAAGGTCCTTAGTACGATTTAGGATGATGCAAAAAAAATTAAATATAACAACAATTCAACATAATAGTGGCAGGTTCGAGGAATTAAACACCGCAAGTTCCTTTACAAACATAATATTTATTACATAATTTCTATTCTACTACAGGATCGATCACTTACGAAAGCTAGCAAATTTATAATCAATCATTTAGTTCCGAATCGGTGTGAAATGACTAATTCTCAGCTCCAATCGGTTTATACTAGATAGAGTCCAACCAGAACCTTTACAGACATAGTCCTCCTCTTCTTGACAGAGTTTCTGGATACCGTTTTTAACAGTTTGCTTCACATCGTCAGAATTGTAAATTACTGCAGCCGATGTCTTGAATGCACACTTCCTCACTTCGTCTCCGAATGGATACGGCTTTCCATATATACAGTCCAACCACAAGTTATATTTTGATGGACCGTTTGTTGCTACATCATCAGTAAGCTGATTGATTATGTCCTCTCTGATATCATCAAGAAAAGTACAAATGTCCTTCAACTCACCGAACGTATTTAGATAATAGTAGTCTTTCAACGTTCCACGAAATGCAGACTGCGCCAAGTAGAACGCATTATCATTCACTTGTAATGCAACGAGCACAGTATTAGGTTTATTTTCATGTCCAGACGTTATAGCAATCGGTTGCTGCACATTGGTTTTCTTGCTTGTACGCTTACGAGTCTCCAATCTAAAGCGAGGAGTCGAAATTTCTACAGGTAGTTCTTCAGTAGACACACGGACTTTACCGTTGCATTTTTTCACATGCCGCACAGTGGAGTATTTGTACCAAAATCCTGGCCAAAAAAGAAAAAAAAATATTTCGTTTAGTCACAGCAGAAATGGTATTTTCTTGTTGCCTAATCACATGCGCGTCGAGCAGGGTCTATTTTGGTACCATGAGTCATATCCGGTGACTGCTACGCTTAGTTGAAGAGTTGATGTCTATGTGTGCGGACGTGCTTGTGCTAGAGAGTTCACCGTTCGTGTTCTTCAACATACGTGTTTCTACTAGCTGTTAGGATTGACATATTGTCATGAAATTTCGTACAGCTGTTAAATAAGGTAACTGTTTCATTTCAATGTATATTTTATTGTGAAAAATTATTTAAGTGCCGTAATAAAAAATAACAATGTTAGGACAAAATGTGTGTTCGAAAGGTTAGAAAAAATTTATGATTTCAAGAGACTTTTTGAATGTGTGTCGGGCCTTGTCGGGCTGTCGTTTTAACATATTCTTAATACGTTGCCCACTAAGTTTCAATACCAGAAGATAAATTTCCCGCATGTAGTTGCCATTTTTATTTAACACTAATTTTAAACATTGGTGTGGATTTTTACAATAGTTTTCAGATTAACAAATTTGACTGTTGCCTATCAAAGGATACCGGAAAAACTAATTTTACTTTGGTTTATTATAGCTCTTGTATTTGTAATACATTGCCAGCATTATTAAATAAGAAATAATAACATTACAGTCCCTACCAAACGTTTTCCACCGCTAGTAAATTCTAATAAAACTATTACAGAACTAGGTACAAGTTGCTATTCAATATTTGTGCTTAAATTAATATTATGAGCCAGTTGATTCATCAGTGCTGAGATATGCACGTGTTGGAGACTGGGAATTAGAAAATAAATTGAGGAAAATACCCTATGTGATGCTCCTCTCTTAATTTCGGAGTGGACATATTCCCATCAACATTCACTTTCAAAGTTCTGTGCGTTTACTATTTTCTTTGTCCCAATCATGCTTCTTATCCAGATATTAATGTGATAGGAAATGTGGTTTTGTTAACACAGATTTATTAAAAATCTTATACATTTATATTTATCGTGATATAGATAAGATTTAAGATATCGGTTTTTAAGTGATTGCCTACGTTATACTAATATAAACCGTAAATAAGATTTAGATAATTTTTTTAAATAATATGTAAGTATAAACTTTATTTCATAATTAATTACAGTCATAAATATTAGTTTATTTTGTTTTAGGTTCAGAACATGGAAAAGGAATTTACAAGAATGTCATTATATGAACTACTCCGGGAATCTCCAAACAGGTCCATTGTTGAAAAGCTTCATTTTATGGAACACAGAGTAGCTGACATAACAAAGTGCCCAGAAGATGAGAGAAAGTCATTAAGTCGCTTACTCAGGTATTTTAAAGCTGATTTTAAGAAGAGGTGGTCTTTAGCTAATAACAAAGAGGAACGGTTTCTCCAGAACAATGGTAAATGGTTATCGCATACCATTAAGGTGCCCAACTTTTCATCAACTACCTCAGGTCGCGGTCGTCCTACGAAGGACTTCATTGAGTCAAGTGAGAGGACAAAACGCAGGAAAACAGAAGAACTCAGACAACAGTTCACCCCTGAAGAACTAACATATGCTGCATCAATGAATCACAGAGTTTCAGGAAATTCTGATGCTGCTGATTTAATGAAAAAAATCACTGAGACTCCAACAAGGGCTAGTAAATTTAAAACAAATCTATTGTCAAACAGAAATTCAGTAAAAAAACACAACCCTTCAGAAGCATTGTCTATTTTTGTTCAAGCGGAATTAACAAAACAGCAATATCAAGTAATTTATAGTGCAAACAAAAATGTTTACCCTTGCTATTCACTGCTCACAAAAGCAAAAAAAGAATGTTACCCAAGCGAAGACTCCATTGTCGTTTCTGAAACAAAAGCAGAAGTTAAGTTACAGTCTTTATTGGATCACACCTCTTCAAGGTTATGCAAATACTTAGAAGAAGTGTTACAGGTACTGTCGTCAGAAGAAAAACAAAATTTGGAATTAATCTCAAAATGGGGGTGCGATGGTTCTCAGCAAACACAGTTCAAACAAAAATTTGAAAACATAGCTGATAGTGATGCCAATATTTTTCAAAGTTCATGTGTGCCCATAAAATTAATTGCTAATAACCATACAGAGAAAAAAATTATATGGCAGAACCCAACACCTTCCTCCACAAGATTCTGTAGGCCAATTCGCATCCGTTTTGTACATGAAACTGCAGATGTTACTCTTGATGAAATTAAGTACATTCAGGAACAAATAAAAACATTGAAAGAAACAGAAGTGCCAAGTTTTCATGGAGCTGTGAAGATTCGACACACTTTACTGTTAACAATGGTTGACGGAAAAGTCTGCAATGCTGCAACTGGCACGACATCGACAATGAGGTGTTACATCTGTGGATCTACATCAAAAGATTTTAATAAATTATGTAAGGATTTCACAGAAAACCCCAATACTTTAACGTTTGGACTGTCCCCTCTGCACACACGGATCAGGTTTTTGGAATCAATTTTGCGTTTGTCATACAGAATACCAATTAGCATTTGGCAAGCAAGAAGTAAAGAACAGAAGAGAATTGTTGCGGATACTAAAAAGAACATTCAAAAAATGCTTAAAGACGAACTTGGATTATTGGTTGATGTTCCAAAGCAAGGATTTGGAACTACGAATGATGGGAACACATCAAGACGCTTCTTTGCAGAACCAGACACTGCATCACGAATTACTGGCGTGAATGTTGAACTTATTAAAAGATTAAAAGTAATATTGGAAGCTATTTCAAGTGGGCACCATATTGATGAGACGAAATTTCATAAGTATGCTTATGAAACAGCCAAGATATATGTGAGCCTCTATAGTTGGCATCCCATGAGTCCAACAATGCACAAAGTATTGATTCACGGAGCTGCAGTTATTAAAGAAGCTATTCTGCCTATAGGCCAGCTATCAGAAGAAGCTGCTGAGGCTAGGAACAAACATTTCCGGATGTACAGGACGAAGTATTCCCGAAAATTTAGCAGAGAAGTGTGCAACAGAGATGTCCTCAATAGGCTGCTGTTAACCAGTGATCCTTTTTTGAGCTGCTCTACACAGAGGCGAAGGAAAACAACTAAGCCATATAGCAGCGAGACTCTGGAGCTTCTTCTGCCAGAGATGGCTGAAATTCGTTCTACCAAAAGAAGCGAAAATGGGTGCGATGAAGAAGCTGAATGTAATTACGAGGAAGCAGAGGAGAACCGTAGCTGTAGCTCCGAAGACTCGGATTAACACAGCGCGCGTTCATCGTACAGACACAAGAAATTACAATGAAGGCTGAGAATAAACTGAACTCATTTTTGTAAATAACTTATCATCTATAAAGACTGGTATGAATACAGAAGTAAATGTAAAATGAATCAGCAATGTGAATAGCTTTCCACTTAATAGGCTTTGCTTTTATTTTATTGCTGAATCCAGTTGTTCTTTGGTGCACAAGAGCTTCATTTAAGTGTTTTATTGCAAAAATAGTTCACAAAAAGTCGTCTAAACTGTTTGACTTCAAATAATCAAAAAATATATTTTTGGCCAGGATTTCGGTACAAATACTCCACTGTGTGCCGTCGCAAACTATCAATATGTGTAAACCATTCATGACACTCATCACAGCGGAACTTTATGCGAGATGGATTCTTCTTGCATTTACTCCTCTCATGTCTTCATGCTACATGAGAAAAAGTGAACGACATATCGCAGTAGCTGCAAGGATACCTTGCTGATGAAGACAAGTTTTTCAGACCCGATCCAGATACTGACGTTGCCGCAGTTGCGCCATCTCCAGGCATACTCTTATGAACATCAATGCATCGTTGTTGAATAGAAACCTTTACTTTCTGCCGAACAGCAGGACCTTTGCATGTCTTCATGTGCGTTTTCATATTATCTTTTCTGGCAAACTGCTTATGGCATTTCTCACAAACAATCATTTTACGATAAAGGTTCTTGACACATTCTCTCTTTTCGTGTCGTCGAGCATTGCTGTTGTTTGTGAAAATCTTGCCACAGTAACAACACCGATGTCCGTTAGTTGTTGAATCACCAGCCATTGAAGTCTCCATCGAGGCTGAAACGAAGTTCGTCGTGTTTTCCTGTGAAGCCAGCACCACCGGCATTAAATTCTCTTCTGCTGGTGGTACCACGACTGTTGAAGTCTCCTCCAGTGTTGTCAGAGGCGTTGCCGTCGGGATCTGCTCCAACATCGTCGGCGCTGACGTTAGAGTTCCTATAGACGATGGTACATCCTCCATCAAGTTCGACGTTAAAGTCGGTAAAGATGCCATCGAGTTCACAAGAACAGGTAATTACGCGACTTATGCACCAGAAGAAACAAACTAGGTGATCCTTACACCGATAACGTCAGTAACAAACTGAGCATCCTGCTGTCTAGGACTCGCTTATATACATGCACAGGATGGAATAATACGCTAGTCAAATCAAGAACCATCAACAATAATACTCGAGTCAAAACTACTTTAAAAATAGAAGCCCACTCAACGAAAAAGGCAGCACATTTGGAAGCAAATTCGACATATGAAATGGACACGCAATGCACGCACCTGCAGATTTCATCACAAAGTTAACATTTAAATTTCATTCAAGCGAAATAGCAAACCAATGTCACATCATCATATTAACATCCTATTGGTCATACTATCCTCAAAATTTCACAGTATTATAAATCACACCAGTTATAGACGGACTTATGGTTTCTAACACACAACAAATCAGTCATTTTTCTTTAATAAATTCATATTTTAAAATGCAAAATATACATGGTAAACGAAGAACCAGGTACGTAAATATTTTATATACTTTATGCACACTGTAGACGCCAAGAGCTTGAAAGTACATATGTAAGAAAGATATTTAATAAAACTCATATTAAATTGTATATTTATTCCCATTAATACACATCAGATCAAAAAAAGTAGGTTTTATTATATAAACCTCGCATTTCTTAGTTCATGTTTCTTTGAGGACGTATAAATTTTCAGCATTTCGCGAACCAAGTAGAAGTTTTAACCTATTCTTCAATCATTTGGATTGTCTCTCGATGAAAAATTGGTCTCATGTGCTACGGCTTCCATCTTCTTTTCATATTTGTTATTATTAGTCTTAAAATCCACGCATCCGTGTCACTATCACAGACGCAAAGTTATCATCATCATCATCATCATCATCGTAGCTGTCATCAATATTATCATGAGCTGCATCAATATCACTCATTTTATGATGTCGTTTCCGCATTTCCGTTGTCAGAGATTTACCACAATCTATGATCTTGTGAGCTTCACATTATTCTCTATTGTTTTGTAGACATGGTTAGATACATTCTCTTTTTCTTTAAAAGCCTGTGTGTCCAGTTTTATTATTTAATCCTTCATCCCATCATCCCAAACACAATTAAATCATCGTAGTATACAGAAAAAAAAATCAACAAAGTTCCTTTTATTTAATCTTAGGAACCACATCATCCTTTCCACCTATAGTATAGTTTCTTGAGCCCAAGAGTCTTTCAATATATACCATGCAGTGTTCTTCAAGAGATGTGGTATACTTCTAGTTCTACATACAAATCCATCCTATCATTGATTTGTTGACACATTAGAAAAAAACCTTAAAGTTAATTTTTACGTGTTTTATTAAATTATCACTTCGGCTAAAAATAATTACCACACATAGTGTGTTATTACATTTCCTTCTTCATCTGCAATGCTAAGTTCCTTGATAATAAATCCATACTGACTAGAGAAGCCTTGGAGGTTTACACATTTCGTCATGGTGGTCGAGACGAGACTAAGCCGGTAATGTACTGTCAGGTCTTAGATAATAGACGACACAATCTACCTTTTTGCAGGATGTCTCGATTATGTCCGGAGCCTCCTCGTCACAATCACTGGTCCAGTGATGACCGAAGTTGCAGACCTCTAGTTGGAAGTAACCATCCTCGGTGATGTAGTGCACACGGCGGAATCCGGGCGTTACTTCCGCGTACTTTGCAGACGGATCGAACGGCATTTGCTTGAATTTGTAGCAGCAGCACTATACCCACACGACTATGTGTTGACTGCTGTGTCTAGGGTGTTGACCTCTATTTATTCCGCTAGGACCACCCTCCAGTCCAGTCACATGTACCGTTGCTTCCGTTGTTGTCCCCCGCCTTGCTGGCGACCTCCAACATTCCAACACAGTGATCAACCATCCAAGCCCTAAGCATGCTAGCATTGTGTCTTGAGATAGGACCTGGACATCCAAGTTTCATAGAGTACAATATACTCTGAAATACATAATAAAGAGAAAATTGATATAAATAACATTATACTTTGCTTAATAGTTACAGAAGTAATGAACGCACTGCTTGACCAGTGACCGGTGTAACTAAATATTAAATATATTTAATATTTTATTTTCCATTACCTTTCGTGGAATTTATTAATCATTCACTCTACGAAAAACAACTCAAGACAATAAACCTGGCCAACGAATTAAATACAGTACCGCTATGCCTTACATGAAAGTATAATTATTCGGTAATCTGAATAACCTATAAATCGTTCATGTACAAAGCCACACAAACAGGACAATTGTCTATGGACGATGAGACCGAGTCATGACAATATCAGACGTATAGGCTAGTCATTTCAGGACCGCAGGACCTTCTTCGTCTTTAGATAATAACAGTCATTTAGACCATCATGAAATTTTAATACATACTAAAGGACCAAGTGACCTTGAAAAATATTTTAGTAACACCAAGAGGTTTTGAACTAGTAAATATTCAGTCACTACATATTTTACTACGAGCAATCAACAAAAAGGAAGCACCATCAACGAAAAGGCAGCACAATCAAAAAAGGCAGCACATTTGGAAACACCATGAACAAAATGGAAGCACATTTTGGAAGCACCATCAACGTAAAGGCAGCACATTTTGGAAGCACAATCAATAAAGGCAGCACATTTGGAAGCACCATCAACAAAAAGGAAGCACATTTGGAAACACCATCAACAAAAAGGAAGCACATTTTGGAAGCACCATCAACGTAAAGGCAGCACATTTTGGAAGCACAATCAATAAAGGCAGCACATTTGGAAGCACCATCAACAAAAAGGAAGCACATTTTGGAAGCACCATCAAACAGGCAGCACATTTGGATACACAAGTTACGAGAACTAAGTCTTAGTTAGAAATCAGAATGCAAGAAATAAAAACATTAAATTTTTACTTTTAATATTTAATTTATTTCTTAACATTATACAAATAGAAGTAAAATAAGTCATTATTGTATGTAGCCAGCTTTTCTCAGTTTTTCGAGTATGAAGGATATTTCTTATATGCACGAATAGTTTCCTGCACAAAGCGAGCCATGTAGAAGTCTTAGCCGGTCAACCAATAAGTTTGGATCTTTCCACGATGTGTAATCAATCTCTTCTACCACCATCTCACTTGCTTGTTTATTATAAATACTTTTAATATCACAATCGTCCCAGTGATCATAATAAGCGTTACCAGATTTATTTATTATAACACGTCGTTTCCATCGTTTCGGTCTCAGGACACCGTAACATTCTTCGATCTTGTCAGCTTTAGGTGCTTCATCACAGTCTATGCTTTTGTCAACAGCCTCAGAGTCACTGTAACAATCACTGTAGAAGACATCCTCTTCACCCAGATTACCATATGAATTCGATATCGATGATGTCGAAGTGCCATTATCGTCTTCATGCTTCCTTTTTAGGAGTCCATCATTTTTACAAAGTAAGAAAGATCTATTTGAATTCGGCTGGAATGTATTCTCACTTTTCACGTTAAGGATTCTTCCATTGTCTTCATTCTTCCATAAATCATCATCGTCCTTCAATTTAAGTTTTTCGTCGAGATCGGAAGAGCCACGTACATAATCTCTCTCAAGACAAGGATAATTATTGTCGTAATGCAGATCACTAATCCTTAGTCTAGTAGATCCATCGTTGTCCTCTAGCTTGTACGCAGGCTTAACGTTACAAGTTCTATTATGTCTTTTTAAGCTCTCTCTCTGCGTAAACGACTTGCTACATCGAACGCAACTGATCATATTGCGTAGTGGATTTTTAACACAGTCATTCTTCTGGTGTTGTCTTCCATTCTTTCTCAAGATAAATTCTTTGCTGCAAAACTTACACCTGTGTCCTTTCGATACAGCAACAGACACAGAATCTGGATTCATATTAGTTACTGTGACTAATATTAGATACAAAGAGACAGTTTTCCAATTGGAACCATTACTTAAATATATTTTTTTAAATATTTCTTAAGCGAGAGTTAAGTTATCTCATGCAAAGGTACTTGTTGTAAGTAGTTCTGCTTTTCAACAACAGATGACACCACGTATTGCTTGCAGGTAAATATTATTTCTTTCTTTCATGCGGGATGCAGGATTCTCACTAACGATCGCAATAGAGGGATGGCATCGCTAGACTCCAAGGAGAAGGTAGTTTGTTCTTCCAGTTAGTGTTTCTCAGATTTATCAGGGTATATATTATTATTTGACTGAATAATGATTTTTTTTTAAATTACAACTTATAAAAATAAAATAGAAGCACTCAGAGAAAACCTTCAGGGATGATGTCGTTTATAAACATCATAAATTACCATTTTTTTTAAAAAAGTCCAAATTTAATCCTGCTTAAGCAACATGAGAGTTAAAGCACAAGCCCGCTTGTGCTAGAACTCTCATGTTGCTTAAGCAAAGAGTTCACAAGTCCGCTTGTGCTAGAACTCTCATGTTGCTTAAGCAAAGAGTTCACAAGCCCGCTTGTGCTAGAACTCTCATGTTGCTTAAGCAAAGAGTTCACAAGCCCGCTTGTGCTAGAACTCTCATTTTGCCTAAGCAAAGAGTTCACAAGCCCGCTTGTGCTAGAACTCTCATGTTGCTTAAGCAGGATTAAATTTGGACTTTTTTAAAAGAAAATGGTAATTTATGATGTTTATAAACGACATCATCCCTGATGGTTTTCTCTGAGTGCTTCTATTTTATTTTTATTAGGTGGAATTTAAAAAAAAAATCATTATTCAGTCAAATAATAATATGTACCCTGAGAAATCTGAGAAACACTAACTGGGAGAACAAACTACCTTCTTCTTGGAGTCTAACGATGCCATCCCTCTATTGCGATCGTTAGTGAGAATCCTGCATCCCGCATGAAAGAAAGAAATAATATTTACCTGCAAGCAATACGTGGTGTCATCTGTTGTTGAAAAGCAGAACTACTTACAACAAGTACCTTTGCATTAGATAACTTAACTCTCGCTTAAGAAATATTTAAAAAATTATATTTAAGTAATGGTTCCAATTGGAAAACTGTCTCTCTGTATCTAATATTAGTCACAGTAACTAATATGAATCCAGATTCGGTGTCTGTTGCTGTATCGAAAGGACACAGGTGTAATTTTGCAGCAAAGAATTTATCTTGAGAAAGAATGGAAGACAACAACAGAAGAATGACTGTGTTAAAAATCCACTACGCAATATGATCAGTTGCGTTCGATGTAGCAAGTCGTTTACGCAGAGAGAGAGCTTAAAAAGACATGATAGAACTTGTAACGTTAAGCCTGCGTACAAGCTAGAGAACAACGATGGATCTACTAGACTAAGGATTAGTGATCTGCATTACGACAATAATTTTCTTGTCTTGAGAGAGATAATGTTCGTGGCTCTTCCGATCTCGACGAAAAACTTAAATTGAAGCTCGATGATGATTTATGGAAGAATGAAGACAATGGAGAATCCTTAACGTGAAAAGTGAGAATACATTCCAGCCGAATTCAAGTAGATCTTTCTTACTTTGTAAAAATGATGGACTCCTAAAAAGGAAGCATGAAGACGATAATGGCACTTCGACATCATCGATATCGAATTCATATGGTAATCTGGGTGAAGAGGATGTATTCTACAGTGGTTGTTACAGTGACTCTGAGGCTGTTGACAAAAGCATAGACTGTGATGAAGCACCTAAAGCTGACAAGATCGAAGAATGTTACGGTGTCCTGAGACCGAAACGATGGAAACGACGTGTTATAATAAATAAATCTGGTAATGCTTATTATGATCACTGGGACGATTGTGATATTAAAAGTATTTATAATAAACAAGCAAGTGAGATGGTGGTAGAAGAGATTGATTACACATCGTGGAAAGATCCAAACTTATTGGTTGACCGGCTAAGACTTCTACATGGCTCGCTTTGTGCAGGAAACTATTCGTGCATATAAGAAATATCCTTCATACTCGAAGAACTGAGGAAAGCTGGCTACATACAATAATGACTTATTTTACTTCTATTTGTATAATGTTAAGAAATAAATTAAATATTAAAAGTAAAAATTTAATGTTTTTATTTCTTGCATTCTGATTTCTAACTAAGACTTAGTTCTCGTAACTTGTGTTTCCAAATGTGCTGCCTGTTTGATGGTGCTTCCAAAATGTGCTTCCTTTTTGTTGATGGTGCTTCCTAATGTGCTGCCTTTATTGATTGTGCTTCCAAAATGTGCTGCCTTTACGTTGATGGTGCTTCCAAAATGTGCTTCCATTTTGTTGATGGTGTTTCCAAATGTGCTGCCTTTTATGATTGTGCTGCCTTTTCGTTGATGGTGCTTCCTTTTTGTTGATTGCTCGTAGTAAAATATGTAGTGACTGAATATTTACTAGTTCAAAACCTTTTGGTGTTACTAAAATATTTTTCAAGGTCACTTGGTCCTTTAGTATGTATTAAAATTTCATGATGGTCTAAATGACTGTTATTATCTAAAGACGAAGAAGGTCCTGCGGTCCTGAAATGACTAGCCTATACGTCTGATATTGTCATGACTCGGTCTCATGGTCCATAGACAATTGTCCTGTATGTGTGGCTTTGTACATGAACGATTTATAGGTTATTCAGATTATCGAATAATTATACTTTCATGTAAGGCATAGCGGTACTGTATTTAATTCGTTGGCCAGGTTTATTGTCTTGAGTTGTTTTTCGTAGAGTGAATGATTAATAAATTCCACGAAAGGTAATGGAAAATAAAATATTAAATATATTTAATATTTAGTTACACCGGTCACTGGTCAAGCAGTGCGTTCATTACTACTGGAACTATTAAGCAAAGTATAATGTTATTTATATCAATTTTCTCTTTATTATGTATTTCAGAGTATATTGTACTCTATGAAACTTGGATGTCCAGGTCCGATCTCTGGACACAATGCTAGCATGCTTAGGGCTTGGATGGTTGATCACCGTGTTGGAATGTTGGAGGTCGCCAGCAAGGCAAGGGGACAACAACGGAAGCAACGGTACATGTGACTGGACTGGAGGGTGGTCCTAGCGGAATAAATTGAGGTCAACACCCTAGACACAGCAGTCAACACATAGTCGTGTGGGTATAGTGCTGCTGCTACAAATTCAAGCAAATGCCGTTCGATCCGTCTGCAAAGTACGCGGAAGTAACGCCCGGATTCCGCCGTATGCACTACGTCACCGAGGATGGTTACTTCCAACTAGAGGTCTGCAACTTCAGTCATCACTGGACCAGTGATTGTGACGAGGAGGCTCCGGACATAATCGAGACATCCTGCAAAAAGGTAGATTGTGTCGTCTATTATCTAAGACCTGACAGTACATTACCAGCTTAGTCTCGTCTCGACCACCATGACGAAATGTGTAAACCTCCAAGGCTTCTCTAGTCAGTATGGATTTATTATCAAGGAACTTAGCATTGCAGATGAAGAAGGAAATGTAATAACACACTATGTGTGGTAATTATTTTTAGCCGAAGTGATAATTTAATAAAACACGTAAAAATTAACTTTAAGGTTTTTTTCTAATGTGTCAACAAATCAATGATAGGATGGATTTGTATGTAGAACTAGAAGTATACCACATCTCTTGAAGAACACTGCATGGTATATATTGAAAGACTCTTGGGCTCAAGAAACTATACTATAGGTGGAAAGGATGATGTGGTTCCTAAGATTAAATGAAAGGAACTTTGTTGATTTTTTTTTCTGTATACTACGATGATTTAATTGTGTTTGGGATGATGGGATGAAGGATTAAATAATAAAACTGGACACACAGGCTTTTAAAGAAAACGACAATGTAACTAACCATGTCTAAAAAAAAATAGAGAATAATGTGAAGCTCACAAGATCATAGATTGTGGTAAATCTCTGACAACTGAAATGCGGAAACGACATCATAAAATGAGTGATATTGATGCAGCTCATGATAATATTGATGACAGCTACGATGATGATGATGATGATGATAACTTTGCGTCTGTGATAGTGACACGGATGCGTGGATTTTAAGACTAATAATAACAAATATGAAAAGAAGATGGAAGCCGTAGCACATGAGACCAATTTTTCATCGAGAGACAATCCAAATGATTGAAGAATAGGTTAAAACTTCTACTTGGTTCGCGAAATGCTGAAAATTTATACGTCCTCAAAGAAACATGAACTAAGAAATGCGAGGTTTATATAATAAAACCTACTTTTTTTGATCTGATGTGTATTAATGAGAATAAATATACAATTTAATATGAGTTTTATTAAATATCTTTCTTACATTTGTACTTTCAAGCTCTTGGCGTCTACAGTGTGCATAAAGTATATAAAATATTTACGTACCTGGTTCTTCGTTTACCATGTATATTTTGCATTTTAAAATATGAATTTATTAAAGAAAAATGACTGATTTGTTGTGTGTTAGAAACCATAAGTCCGTCTATAACTGGTGTGATTTATAATACTGTGAAATTTTGAGGATAGTATGACCAATAGGATGTTAATATGATGATGTGACATTGGTTTGCTATTTCGCTTGAATGAAATTTAAATGTTAACTTTGTGATGAAATCTGCAGGTGCGTGCATTGCGTGTCCATTTCATATGTCGAATTTGCTTCCAAATGTGCTGCCTTTTTCGTTGAGTGGGCTTCTATTTTTAAAGTAGTTTTGACTCGAGTATTATTGTTGATGGTTCTTGATTTGACTAGCGTATTATTCCATCCTGTGCATGTATATAAGCGAGTCCTAGACAGCAGGATGCTCAGTTTGTTACTGACGTTATCGGTGTAAGGATCACCTAGTTTGTTTCTTCTGGTGCATAAGTCGCGTAATTACCTGTTCTTGTGAACTCGATGGCATCTTTACCGACTTTAACGTCGAACTTGATGGAGGATGTACCATCGTCTATAGGAACTCTAACGTCAGCGCCGACGATGTTGGAGCAGATCCCGACGGCAACGCCTCTGACAACACTGGAGGAGACTTCAACAGTCGTGGTACCACCAGCAGAAGAGAATTTAATGCCGGTGGTGCTGGCTTCACAGGAAAACACGACGAACTTCGTTTCAGCCTCGATGGAGACTTCAATGGCTGGTGATTCAACAACTAACGGACATCGGTGTTGTTACTGTGGCAAGATTTTCACAAACAACAGCAATGCTCGACGACACGAAAAGAGAGAATGTGTCAAGAACCTTTATCGTAAAATGATTGTTTGTGAGAAATGCCATAAGCAGTTTGCCAGAAAAGATAATATGAAAACGCACATGAAGACATGCAAAGGTCCTGCTGTTCGGCAGAAAGTAAAGGTTTCTATTCAACAACGATGCATTGATGTTCATAAGAGTATGCCTGGAGATGGCGCAACTGCGGCAACGTGAGTATCTGGATCGGGTCTGAAAGGCTTGTCTTCATCAGCAAGGTATCCTTGCAGCTACTGCGATATGTCGTTCACTTTTTCTCATGTAGCACGAAGACATGAGAGGAGTAAATGCAAGAAGAATCCATCTCGCATAAAGTTCCGCTGTGATGAGTGTCATGAATGGTTTACACGTATTGATAGTTTGCGACGGCATGTGAAAAAATGCAACGGTAAAGTCCGTGTGTCTACTGAAGAACTACCTGTAGAAATTTCGACTCCTCGCTTTAGATTGGAGACTCGTAAGCGTACAAGCAAGAAAACCAATGTGCAGCAACCGATTGCTATAACGTCTGGACATGAAAATAAACCTAATACTGTGCTCGGTGCATTACAAGTGAATGATAATGCGTTCTACTTGGCGCAGTCTGCATTTCGTGGAACGTTGAAAGACTACTATTATCTAAATACGTTCGGTGAGTTGAAGGACATTTGTACTTTTCTTGATGATATCAGAGAGGACATAATCAATCAGCTTACTGATGATGTAGCAACAAACGGTCCATCAAAATATAACTTGTGGTTGGACTGTATATATGGAAAGCCGTATCCATTCGAAGACGAAGTGAGGAAGTGTGCATTCAAGACATCGGCTGCAGTAATTTACAATTCTGACGATGTGAAGCAAACTGTTAAAAACGGTATCCAGAAACTCTGTCAAGAAGAGGAGGACTATGTCTGTAAAGGTTCTGGTTGGACTCTATCTAGTATAAACCGATTGGAGCTGAGAATTAGTCATTTCACACCGATTCGGAACTAAATGATTGATTATAAATTTGCTAGCTTTCGTAAGTGATCGATCCTGTAGTAGAATAGAAATTATGTAATAAATATTATGTTTGTAAAGGAACTTGCGGTGTTTAATTCCTCGAACCTGCCACTATTATGTTGAATTGTTGTTATATATAATTTTTTTTTGCATCATCCTAAATCGTACTAAGGACCTTAGTCGATCTAATTAATCAGTATATTGATTGTATTTTATTTACTTAATTTTAAACTTTTTCACGAGTTATAGCTAAATAATTACGAATTTCCAAGACGGCGGACATGATGGTTTATAGGATTTAAAGTCTCTTTAAAAATGTTGAACATGGTTTATTGAAATTATTATTTTTTTACATAAAATTAAACTATATTGAATCGATCAAGTATCGAACCAGGGACAGCAACTGACCGAATCAATATGTAAATTGATGAGTGGTTTATTTAATAAATTTTGGAATTTTTCCCGAATTTCTAGCTAAATAATTACACAATTCCAAGATGGCGGCCAAATGACAAGATGGCGGGTTACACATCAATAATAAATGATAACTGCACTCTAGCAGGTGAGAATTCAACTAACATGGCGTCAGCGCACTCTAGCAGACGATAACAAGATGATGGCTTTTAGCAGACGAAGACAAGATGGCGGACATGACATCATACTAGTTGACCTTGTTATTGGTGGTGGTAGGTTAGTCTGTAGGTGACTTCCGTGGAGGAAGGATCGGTCGCCAATTTTTTTTTTTTGGACCTCACCGGGTTCGAACCGAGGACTCCGAGCTCCGTGTCGTCAATGTATGTTTTTTTTAAATATTTTTTATTAAAATTTTATTAATTGAATTTAAATTTTTTTTATTAAAATCGGATAATAAATTTAAAGATGGCGACCGTAACGGAAATTGCAACGGTGACGTCATCATCCATGATGATGTCAGAGGCTTATCTGAGGCTGTAGACATGGATGCTTAAGCCTACATATGGACATTTCTAGCTGCTGGTATTTTTAAGGAATAAAACGGGAAATTTTCCCTCGAAACGGGAATTTTTCCCTCGAAAACGGGAATTTTTTTTCTTAAAACGGGAATTTTTGAGTCATTTTGAGTCATTTTGAAGGAATTTTAGGGAATTTTTGAGTCCAAGATGGTCGCCGATGACGTCATCCAAGATTCCCGCCGGATCCTGGATCCTGCGCCTGTCCCAGAAAAGGCTATATCCTACTACTGTAACGGGACATTTTTTCGTGCGTACATGGCTGATGAACGTAACGTGACACTTTTTCGTGTGTGCATGGTCGAAGGAAGTGACATAATCCCCGAAATCCCCCTCCCTCCTCCCCTGCCCTAGGATGAACTATATATATCTACTGACATGTTCAAGACAAAGCACTGGTAGTAAATAAAATATTACGAAACTAAATATTTGCTCTTTGTTGGGCGGTTCGCCATGGCGATGATGATAAGCTCTGTGAGGATTTCATGAATGTCTAAATTGATCTGAGGGATCTGAGCCATGCATTTTTCTTCATAAATCAAAAAAGCATTATGTAATGCATTTGTTAATTTTACTTTAAAAGTTTGATAAGAAGTTGTAGTTTCCAGTTTTTCACTAATTACTTTACTAGTGGAAAGTTCCTGTTAGGTCTCCATTTTCCAATAAAATATTGAGTGTTTATGACAAATCACTGTAGACTTGTGGAGAGATGCTGTTTACAATTTTAGAGACTATTAGAAACTGTATGGAATGAAGTTATAGAAATGGTTGCTAATAGGGGATTTGAAACATCTGCTAGAGCATGTGCACTCATAATCAAATCAAATAATAGTTTTGACAGGAAAATATTCTGGGGTTAGTTTTCTTAACAGTTTTTTTAATTTTTTTGTGGTTCTGAATTCTAAATTCAATTTTACCACGCTAGTAGTATAGGATAGTATGTCCGGGGACTGGCTTCTGGCTGTGCTGCCTGGTGCCGGTCCACCATAATGATTTGTGACGTCATGGCGGCCATCTTGGATGAGCGAAACGGGACATAGTGTAACGGGACATAATGTAATGGGACAAGTAGATCACGGCGGCCATCTTGGATCCGCCATTTTGGATGATGTCATTGTGTTCTCGAACATTCCGGTGATGTGTTTTCCACCATATTGGATGATGACGTCACCGTTGCAATTTCTGTTACGCTCGCCATCTTTAAAATCTTTATTTATTATCCGATTTTAACGAAAAAAAATTTAAAATTTATAAAAAAATTTACTTAATAAAATTTTAATGAAAAATAATAAAAAAACAAACATTTACGACACGTAGTTCGGAGTCCTCGGTTCGAACCCGACGAGTGCAAAAAAATAAAAATGATGACCGATCCTCCCCCCGTGGTGGCTGCTGGCATACTGACCCCCACCACTTATGTCAAAGTATATATCGTCACCTAGTATGACGTCATGTCCGCCATCTTGTCTTCGTTTGCTGGAACCAATCATCATTGTATCGTCGGCTAGTGCGCTGACGCCATGTTAGTTTAATTCTTACCTGCTAGAGTGCAATAATCATTTATTATTTCTGTGACACCCGCAATCTTGAAATTTAGTGCCATCTTGGAAATCCGTAATTTTTATGCTAGAAATTCGGGAAAAATTTCAAAATTCATTAAATAAATTTGTAATCTATATAATGATTGATTGGATCTACTAAGGTCCTTGGTTAGATCCCTAGCCGATACAAAACAACTTTAATATTTTAAAAAAGTACCACTAAAGTGACAGGTTTCAGAAAATAAAAACACCGCAAGTTCTTTTTAAATAACTTTTATTACATACATACTACACTACTACTAATACAAAAAAATACACAGTCAAATTACTAAAGTTTTGTGGATTCCTTGATTCAAACTGTCTTCTTAATGGACGAAGTAAGTCTTTTACATGTTCGTAAATGTCTATTCAGTTTATCTGGTCGACATATTGGTACACCACAATTTTCACACAAAGACGAATAATCGACTTCATTAAAAGGACAGTGATATATTTTGTGTCGTAGTGCACTTTGAATATTTGCCAATGTTTTGTTACAAAATATACAGCTTGATTCCGATGAATGTACAGCCAGTCTATCACAATTCCTGAGGTGCCATTTTAATCTTCCATATTGTACAAACTTGCTTAAACATCTGTTGCACTGATATTTAATGCGTTCAGAGTTATTACTACAATCGCGTATTACATAATCCCGTAATTTCAAGTTTTTGATCTTCTCACAGTACGTGCAGTCGGGTGATGGAACACCGCTGGATGCTCGTTCCTTCATCAATGACACTGGAACTGTTGACAACCATTGTAACACTGCTGACATGTTAACTTCTGAAGCCGTTGAGGTCTGCTCTGCAGAAGATGTTGCACGCGTCGAAATCTCCTGTTGTGCTGAGAGAGCAGGTGTAGCTGTAGATGTCGTTGACATCGAGCTCTGCACTGTTGATGGTAGACCTTCAATCCAGGTTGGTATAGATAGTGGTAATAATGCCATCGAGTTCTCAAGAATAGCTAGATACTGGTCTATTATACAAGTCTAACTATCCGATTCGTTCCTCACCGCAGCCAGAGACGGACTGAAGTCCATATCACCAGGGTCTCACTTATATATTCTCATTAGCTTGTTTAACACATGAGTCAAAACAATAACCATGTTCATTATACTTGCAATTAAATTACTCGGAGCATTTTATATAATGACGATGTAAGCTGTCGAGACGTGAAATTAGTTTACCGCACTTATTGCACTGAAATTGTATTCTTTTAACATTATTAGAACAACTGCTTCTTTCATGTCTGCGAGCAATTGAGGTGATAGTAAATGATGCGTCACAGTATTTGCACTGACGCAATGTACGCTCTTCATTAGTTGAAGAATCCATTGCTGACGATGAAACTTCAGCTGATGATGGAACAGCACCTATCATTGTCTCTTCTGCAGCCGGTATCGGGATCTCCACCGCTGTCGCGGTCTCCTCTGCAGTCGGTATCGGGATCTCCGACTCCATCATCGTTGCTGCCATCAAGGTCCCCGCTGCTGTCGGTAAACATTCTATTCCGGTCGACATAACTAAATCTCACGAAACTTACTGGAGAGAGCAAGTCCGTACTGCACCGCGGCCAGGGGTGAACTACGGGTTCAGTCGTCTGAACCTCGCTTATATACCTGTGGTCTACTGGTATACTAAATGTGTCAAAATAATGTCTGTATTTGCAATTATTTTTTTTATTAGGTACCTAAAAATTATAGACATAAAAACACACACAAGTTCAAGTTTTACACATCTATTTATAAAAAGTACACAAATACATATTAGGTTAAGGAATCAAGCATTTTCACAAGCAAAGTCTTTAATGCCGCACGCACTGTAACATCGACTCCGGTTCCAACTGGTTCGCAAGCCACGGGATCAGGAACACAGGTTTCCAGCTGGTCATCTTCTGCGACGTCGACAACTCCGACAAGACATGGTCGATGATGTCTGTGACCACGTCTACGCCTGGGTTTTGGCTCAGTGCCAGTTGGGACAGATTCACTGCCTGAACTTCGACGACGAGACGCACGCCGTTTGGAAGTCTGCGTAGAAGCATCACAGGTCGCAACAGGTTGCAACACGTCCATGTTTGGTGTTGCACATGCAGACGAGGCGACTACCTCAGCGATGCTAGCAGGAAGGATTGTGTGTGGTCTCATGTGATAGACGGCACAGTTTCCAGGTTCGCAACAATCTACCAGCTGCTGAGTCGGTTCGTAGGACACAGGAAAGTGCGCAAACCGCCAATGCTGAGCGCCTCCATCACAGGTTTCTGTATATGTACGTAGATACCCGGAATCCCAGTAGCTGTACTCGACACTGCTGAAGCTAGGTCTTGCTCTCACGTACACGTTAGCAGGATGAAACGTAAACATCTTCTTGTAGGTCAAACGACAACTAAAGGCACGTACGTAGGTACATCATTTATATATATTTAGGTTCCTACTAACATTGTGTGTGCCATTTCTGCATTAACTGCGAGTTTGTACAGGCAAAGACACATTCAAACTTGTCACGTGACTGCACGTCGTATATTGCGCTAAGCTTGCGCAGGGAAGGACAGCCGTAGTCGGTCTGTAGTTCTACAATTACAACTGACGCATCACACAACTTGCTCAGACATTTTTTCTGTTCAGGTCCGGCAACGTAGATTATTTCGTTTTGAACTAGTAAATCTTCAATAGTGTTTTTCACTTGGTGGTACGGAATCTTTCCTTCGTCCCACTATAGTCCGTGATAATATTTACATAGCCATTCATTCGACCGTTTACTTTTTTCGTCTAGTAGTTTCCATGGATACGGAGGTCGGAAAGTGCGTGTTCGAGTCTTGTCTCCGGAGGTGACGCTAATTTCCTTGAGCACGAATCCGTTTTGACTCTGGAAACCTTGAAGGTTGCAGTACATCTTGTCGCTAGCAATGCTCAGTCGTAACTATATTACCATCGAAAACGAAACGGTATTTATGTCAGAATTTTCACAAGTTTGTCTCGACAATTGTACGATGCAAGCCGATCGTGAAGTATCAGACAAAAAGCATAGGTGTTTGGCGGAATATTTACGCTAGTCGTTATCTCGATCCTACAGTCGATGATTTTTGAATTTATTCGATCATCCTGTTTGGAAATGTCAAACACCATTAACGGAGCCTTGTTCTTGAAACTGTCGGGACTCAGTATCGGTGACTGTCTCCGCCCGTAATAAGCTTGCTGAAACTTGGCATACATTTGATATGCGAGAAGAAATCTTCCACTTTCAAAGTCCATGTTCATGTCAACGTACGGATAACTTTCGCTGTTTAAAAATATTTTTACATTGCGTATTTGACAGTTATCGAATACGGAGCGACTCACACCTGCATTGAGTTGTCTTCTGGTCTGAAGACCGACGATGATGTATCTTGGTTTTTCCGTAGCGAAGCTGGACTTTACTATCCAATTAATACGCTGACTATGAGGCAAGCCAGGATAAGTTTCCAGGCTCCAGGATCGGAATGGCACATCGAAGTTATTGCCATTTTCTATGTTCTTCAACATCTTGACTCGTTCAACGGTGCTCACTTGGATGTGGGGCAGCATCCACTCGATAGACTGTAGTGTTAGCGAGACATCTTGAGGGTTTTCTGCAGCGGCGATAATTGCATTAATGTGCGTGTTGGCTAGAAGCAGTACGAGCTCTTGTTTCGAATTAATGATTATATGCTTGTAGTCCTCAGCGAATCCAAGAAGCATGGACAGAGGAACACAAACTTCGAACTTCCCTTCGGCATAAACTGGAAGCTTATATTCATCCTCGAGAGCCCAACCGGCCATCTTTGCAGCAGACAGTTCATTTGGCGTGAGCGAAAGGTAATTTTTCATAGCAGATGTTATGCCAACATCTCTCGTCTGGTCTACCTCGACGCCATTGAGTACATTAGTAATGCGCTCGATTAGGTGAAATATACCATTGCAGGATATTGACGTCGTTGTCGGATGCGTACCATCCGCTTTTGTAAGCATGTTTTTTATACGTAGAAATGACTGCGAAGGTAAAATACAAATATCTTGGTGCTGTATTGCAATGCGTACTTCCGATGGTAGTGCGTACGGCCCGAGCAGGAAAGGCTGGTACTCGTGCAATTCCATTTTCGTAATGCTGTCATCAAAAATGACCGGATCTTCCACGTTGAGGATTTCGTCTTCCATATTATTCGGCACTTGTCCAATACTAAGAAGATACTTTATGTTGTCAGGTGTTTATGCATCGATGTCTGGTAGAGAACTGTTCTTATTCACGGCAATACGACTTATTTTATAACTGTTCGGTGTTACGAACTTTATGCCCATCGCTTCAAGTGCAGTCGTAATGTAATTTTTTCGTCTTGAAAATTCACCAATCGTCCTCGCTGGTCAACGATTCTGACGACGACCTCGTGTGCGCACTTCACGACGACTGGAACGTAAATGATACTATGCGGTACTTCGACCAGTTTATATCCTGGCGGGACCATCGGCGAAAACTCGTGCAGCATGTTGCTTAGTCTTCCGTTCCACTTGCCAAATTACAGTTAATGCGTATTACATTCACAGGCAAAATGTTTACTGCGCGCGTAGATTCGTACGTTCTTCCTGTATCATACACCTTTGATTCGAATCCAAGCATCGTACCTATGGTGCCAGGTTTCGTAAAGTCGACATTTTCACTACATGTTAGAATTCTTTTTTGAGTGTTTGGATTTCCACGCAGTTGAAAGTCTACATCCTGTGGTAACATATCCCTGATGTAATTTGCAATGTTGTCAATTTCGTAAGAGCCATCAGGTAACCGAATTTCATGAGCGGTCCTATCGCTTTTCAGGAAGCTTATCTTGCAATTTTCTTCGTCGATATTCGGTATGGCATTATACGTTTGAAAATCTACGAGTCCTATGCACCATTCTCCGTCTAAATCCAGAGGCGGGAAATGAACCGCCCGCAGCTCAGATGCGTGACCTGTCAATGTAAGTGTTATCGACATGACTGATTGATTTTCGCTACTGTACGTTTATTTTATATAAGGGGAAAGAACATACATATATTTCGTACTTAATATTTGGTTAGAAATCTCAAGCACAAGTGTCCGCAGTTTGTTTGATTAGGCCTCTGTTCCGTTTCGTAATTGTAGAAGAACGTAGTGGACCGGCCCAGGTACAACCTTAGTTCTGGAGGAGGCCGTAAATTACCGAAACTGTCGTAGTAAGTAGCTTTTTTTCCAGACTTTATATACACCACCCAGTGCGTGCCACGACCCGCCGACGTGTCTAAATTAATCATGGCGCGTTCGTGCGTTTTTGGCTTGCTGGGCAAAGTGTCTCGCATAAACACGCCGCGGAAATTTGGTATTTTAAGTTAGAGTACGTACTTTATTAAATCTACGTTGGTGAGCGGTCGTTTCTGCAGGGAAGTTAGGATTTTTTCTTTACTCGTTTCTTTTTTTTCATGCCTCGTCCTGCCTTAAGCGGCCGTAAGTACAGTCCTGCGCCGTTTTTTTTTACCGATGGCAATGGCTTCCATGCTTGCATTATGTCGCTGTGCTTCCTATAACTGCTTTCGCTGGTTCTTACTAGTGTTGACTGCCCGCACTATACCGCTCGTTGCACCGATGAGGCCGCCGAGAGCACCCAATACAGGCAAAAGCAAAGGAAGAAATCCTCCTATAATCTTCTTGTCGAGAGTGTGTAATTTTTGCTTGGCTTTTTGCACGCCTGCACCAGTCTTGCGTTTGGTCTTGCGTGAGTTAGTCTTTGACTTGATGGAGCTGGCTTGACGAGCACCCAGTCCTAATTTCGTCTTTGCCTTCATGACTTTAGATACGCCCCACGCTGCGATTTTCTCTCCAAGTCCCGCGTTCGTCGATTTACTTATTTCTTCGGCTTCCTGTGCCAATATCTGATCTGCTCTGTGCCTAGATTCCAGATCCTTGCTTAATGAATATGCGATATCGTGCTGCTTGCACTTTTCGTCCAGGGAATTAATGCCCACGTCAACGCGAGCTAACCTTTTCGCTAGTTTAGTCCCGGGGCCGCAGAATCCGTAGCCGGGAATGTGTAGCTCGAATGGCAGATTGTTTATCAGCGAGTTCACGAGTCCTGCACCGATGTGTTTTTTGTTCTTACCTCTTCGAGTCATTACGCACAACTGACCTAAATTCAATAAATACGATTGCTCTTATAAAATTTACGTCAGTAGCGATGGAGGTCGTCAAGCAAGACGTGTGTTTGCCCGTGCGCATTACGCAAGACGATGTATTTAGTGCGCGTGAATCGCGGCATGGTATATTATTACCGTCTGTCGTACGTTGCATAATGGCGGGTCCGTCCAACTGCGGTAAAACGTGCGTTCTGCTGAGTTTACTGGAGGAACCAAATGGTCTTCGGTTCGAGAACGTTTACTTGTATTCCAAGTCGTTGCAACAGCCAAAGTACCAGCGCCTAGAAACGGTTCTACAATCAGTGGATGGTCTGGAGTATTTTCCATTTAATGATAATGCGGATGTGTTACCTCCAAGCGAAGCAAGAGTCAATTCTGTGTTTGTTTTCGACGATGTAATGTGCGAGAAGCAAGGCATAATACAAGAGTACTTTTCCATGGGCAGACACTCCAAGGTAGACTACGTTTACCTGTGTCAGACGTGCAGTAGAATACCAAAACATCTCCTACGAGACAACGCGAATGTCATAGATTTGTTTCGCAAGGACGAACTTAATTTACATCACGCCTATGACGATCACGTAAACACCGACATGAAATTCCAGGAATTTAAAGACATGTGCTCCTTGTGTTGGAAAGACGAACACGGATTTCTAGTCATCGTAAAGGACTAGCCGCTATATAAGGGCAGGTACAGACGAGGTTTCGATCAGTTTATCGTCAAACATGAGTCATAGCATTTCCAAATTTGGACGCAGCAGTCGAGACTTACGTACTGCTCTCAAGTCTCATGACGACTTTATCCGCAAATACATTTCGCTACTGGCTCAAAAAGTAGAAAGTGTGAAAAACAAATTACTAGAGTATCTCGTTGCCATCGACCAGCGTGTGGAAGCCTCGGATTCTCGCATTCGTGACATGATCGAAGTATCGAATGCACAAAGACGTGAAAATTTGAGGACTTTACAAAGTAGTCTGAAAGCATCACTATCTCACTTGTCAACAAATTCAGATTTAGCCAAACACAAGAAAAAAATTTCTGCGAACGAATAAAAAAGTATAAAAGGAGGTCTTGCAATAAGTTTTCAGCCAGTACCATGTCGGACCTGGCCAGTGACCTTCATCGAGCTATACAGTCTGTTCGTGAAAAATATTTACTTGCTAGACGAACCAGACTTGCACGTGAGATGGAAAATGAGGAGATATATAAATCAATCACTAGTCGTCTCGACGAACTTAAAAACAAGGAAGATCCAGCCATCATTGTGAAGACAGAAGTTGAGGATGAAATTCCAACTGTAAAGAAGAGAAAGTATGAACCAGATCGAGAAGAAGAGGACTTAACAAGTACAGAGTCCATGTACAAGAAGAAAATACCGAAAAAGGGACATCAAGTGAATGCAATGGTCCGACCATACCTGATATCGTTCACGAGCTGGAATAATGACACGACCTACGGAGTGTACAGAAAACATAATAAGTGGTTCCTCGGTGCTAAAGAAATATACTTTCTACCTGGAAATATCGTGCGCGTAGCAGAGTTCAAAACGCGCGGGACTCCGGGTCTGTACGAATTACTGTTTCGCAGGGAGCCTAAAGGATATTCTCACAAAGACTTACAAGAGTATAAAAAACTGCTAGAGCTAACCAATGCACATTTTCGCGATAACGATCCAGATAGTGGTGTATATAAAGACAAAGATCATGAAAAAATCGACATTCTCGCTAATCTCTTCAGTGATCTAACAATACATGGCAAAGGTTTAAAAAAGCTAGAAAATGGTCAGACATTTGACTATGTATATTGGGACGACCCCAATGAATTAGTTGATCGCCTTAGAATTCGACATGCTTCGCTTAGTGTAGAAAACTATTTGCACATCAACGAAATAGTCTCCATACTTGAAGAACTGAGGGAAGCCGGCTACATACAATGAGTCGAACCGGAATCGCTCGCGAACTTCATGCTCCTGCTAGACGAAAATACCTTCGTCGAAAATTCATAGTTCGTGGAATTGATGATTTATTCCAGGCGGACCTTGTTGAGATTATACCGTATTTCCGATTGAATAAAGGTTTCAAGTACATGTTGACAGGCATCGATGTTTATAGCAAGTTCACTTGGATGAGACCTTTAAAATGAAAAGACTGCAACTGACGTAGCCAAGGCCATGAACAATATTTTGCGTGATGGACGTGTACCGTCGCACCTGAAAATGGACCTCGGGAAAGAATTCTACAATGCAACCTTCAAGGCTTTGATGAAGAAGTATGGCATCAAATACTACTCTACATTTAGTAACGTCAAAGCCTCCGTTGTCGAAAGGTTTAACAGAACTTTGCGTTCCAAGATGTGGCGGCAGTTCACGGCTAACGGAAATTACAAGTGGCTTGACATTTTGCCGAAACTAATAAGCGAGTATAATTCCACGGTGCATTCTACCACGAAAATGAAGCCAAAGGACGTAACGGACAATCGCCTGCTTCAAACAGTGTTTTCCAACACGAAGAAGAAAGATCCACGAAAGCGTAAAGCTAACGTCGGTGACATTGTGCGAATCTCCAAGCAGAAATGTATCTTCGAGTAAGGTTTCACTGCAAACTGCTGTTCTGAACTATTCCGTGTGACACATGTTCGTGAATCAGAGCCTAGGACCTACTACCTCGAAGATTTGGACCACAAACCTATCCATGGCAGCTTCTATGCCGAAGAGATTGAGCCTACGTTGTATCCCGATACGTACTTGGTGAAGAAGATTATAAAACGAAGAAATGGACTGTCCTACGTCAAGTGGTGGGGCTTTCCACCTCGCTTTAATTCGTGGGTGGCTGATGCGGAAATCGAGGAATCCACAAAACTTTACTAATTTGACTGTGTATTTTTTTTGTACTTGTAGTAGTTTAGTATGTATGTAATAAAATTTTTTTTAAAAAAGAACTTGCGGTGTTTTTATTTTTTCAAACCTGTCACTTTAGTGGTACTTTTTTAAAATTAAAGTTGTTTTGTATCGGCCAGGTATCGAACCAAGGACCTTAGTCGATCCAATCAATCATTATATAGATTACAAATTTATTTAATGAATTTTGAAATTTTTCCCGAATTTCTAGCATAAAAATTACGTATTTCCAAGATGACGACCAAATTTCAAGATGGCGGGTGTCACAGTAATAAATGATTACTGCACTCTAGCGGATAAGAACTAAACTAACATGGCGTCAGCGCACTCTCGCCAACGATACAATGATGATGATGACTTCAAGCATCGAAGACAAGATGGCAGACATGACGTCATACTAGGTGACGATATATATGAATGGCAAAAAGTGGTGGGGGTCAGTATGCCAGCAGCCACCACGGGGGAAGGATCGGTCATCATTTTAATTTTTTTGCACTCGTCGGGTTCGAACCGAGGACTCCGAACTACGTGTAGTAAATGTTTGTTTTTTTATTATTTTTCATTAAAATTTTATTAAGTGAATTTTTTTATAAATTTTAAAATTTTTTTCGTTAAAATCGGATAATAAATAAAGATTTTAAAGACGGCGAGCGTAACGGAAATTGCAACGGTGACGTCATCATCCAATATGGCGGAAAACACATCGCCGGAATGTTCGAGAACACAATGACCTCATCCAAAATGGCGGATCCAAGATTGCCGCCGTGATCTACTTGTCCCGTTACGTTATGTCCCGTTGCACTGTGTCCCGTTACGCTCATCCAAGATGGCCGCCGTGATGTCACAAATCATTATGGTGGACCGGCACCAGGCACCACAGCCAGAAGCCAGTATCCGGACATACTATCCTATACTACTCTCGCTGTACAGGTGTTGTTGAATCATCTTCAAAAATATAATTATTGCAAATATTAGGCTCATTTGGACATTTATTGAATTATACATTTATATAAAAAAAAAAACAAATTTATTTTTCTCACTTGGTATTTATGGCAACGATACCAAAAAAAAATTTCATATTTTTATTGTCTCGTCTATTCGGGAGTCTCTACTATTAACAAGAGAGGCACGCATCAATTGCAGTAGAAGGCATCGTGCGTGTGTTTGATGCTAGGGTCCAGCTGTGTTGAGCAGTTGTACCTTTTTGTTGGTTATTTTGAATGCCAGCTTGTTAAACATTTGATGGGCATAGTGTAGAACTTCTTGGTCTTTTAAGTAAAAAGATACGACATAATCGGAAGACTGGGGTTGATTTCGCACTTCTTCGGAGGTGTAGAAATCTACGCATCACAAGCACGAGAGAGGAAGAAAGGATTTGAAAGACTCCTAGTCTCGGTCTATGAGTAGTTTATACATGTATGGACTTTCCCTGGTTCATATATGAGGTACCGATGTTCCGACCAAAATACTGTTTTTGGAACTTGGAAAGTATTTATTTAATACATTAGCTTTTATTATTTGATACAAGTATGATATTATTATTTAGTATTGGCGGTTTTGTAGTAGAAAGATTTGCAAAATATTGTTTAACACTTAAATTCTACACTACTACAAGATCAAACAACACAGGCAAATTACTAAAGTCTTGAGCATTTGCATATTTATACTGTCTCCTTAGAGCACGAAATAAGTCATTTAAATGTCTTTTCGGAGCATTTCCAAATTACAGTTGATTTTCACAGTTTTCACACAGAGAAGAATTATCGATTTCATTGAAAGGACAGTGATATATTTCATGATGTCTTACATGTTTTATGCATACAAATGCCTTCTCGCAGTATATACAGCTTGAATCTGATGAATGTACAGCCAGTCTATCACAATTCCTGAGGTGTCTTTTTAATCTCCCATAGTGTATAAACCGGCTACAACACCAATTGCACTGATATTTAATGCGTTCAGAGTTATTATTACAATTGTGTATTACGCAATCACGTAATTTCAAGTTTTTAAATTTTGTCACAGTACGTACAGTGGGGTGATGGAACTCAGTCAAATGCCGCTTCCTTTATCGATGTCACTGGCACTGTTGTCAACCATTGTAAATCCGCTGAAATGTTACATTCTGAAGCCTTCGAGGTCTGCTCTGCGGAAGATGTTGCACACGTCGAAATCTCCTGCTGTGCTGAGAGTGTAGGTGTAGCTGTTGAGGTAATAGTCATGGGACTCTGCATTGTTAATGGTAGGCCTTCCATCCAGGTCGGTGTTAATAGTAGTAATGATGCCATCAAGTTCTCAAGAATAGCTAGATACTGGTCTTTTATGTTATGTAAGTATAACTATCCTATCCGCACAGCACCGCAGCCAGAGACGGACTGAACTTCTCATCGTCTGGACCCCACTTATATATTCTCATTGGCTGGTTCAATACATGTGTCAAAACAACAACCATGTTCATTATGCTTGCACTTAACTTTCTAGGAGCATTTTTTATAATGACGATGTAAGCTATCTGGACGTGAAATTAGTTTATTGCACTTTTTGCACTGAAATAGTATTTTTAGGCATTACTAGAACAACCACTTCTTTCATGTCTGCGTGCACTTGAAGTGGTAGTGAATGACGCACTACAGTATTTGCACTGACGCGATGAATGTTCGTAGTTCTTTGCAGTCGGCAATCATGGTGGTAAAACTTCATCTGATGGAACAGCACAAGTCGATGCGGGTATCGCAGACACCATCGAAATGTCTGCAGTTGACGGTACCGATAAGGTTTGGATCTCCAAGGTTGCCGACAACGCTGTCATTGATCTCTCGGCTGTCATCGACGTCGCTGACGTCAGGGTTCCCGTAGTCGATGGTACAACCTCCATCGAATTCGACGTTAAAGTCGGTTAAGATACCATCGAGTTTACAAGAACAGGTAATTACGAGAAGTATGCACCAGATGAGAAAATCTAGCTGATCCGTACACCGTCCACGACAGTAACAAACTGAAAGCCCCGCCGTCTGAGGACTCGCTTATATACACGCAACCGACGAAATGATATGCTAGTCAAATCAAGAACCATTTACTATAATACACGAGTCACTACAACATTTAAAAAAGAAGCACAACTGTTCGAAAAAATTCTATGCACTGTGATGCGTTCTCGTCTAATGAATTCGATCTCAACAATATACGGTAGGCTCCAAGAGCTCCAAAGCTCCTAAGCTCCAAAAATCCAACCGCTCCAATGGTCCAAAGCTCCAAAACCCTACAGCTCCAAATCACCAACAGCTCCAATTCTTCAATGCTCAAACAGCTCAAAATCCTCCAAAGTTCCAATGCTACAACAGCTCCAAAGCTCCAACAGCCTCAAATCTTCAACAGTCTCAAATCACCAACAGCTCCAATGCTCCAAAACTCCAATGCTCCAAAGCTCAAATTCTCCAAAGAACCAATGCTCCAAGAGCTTCAAATCACAAACAGCTCCAATGTTCCAACAGCTCCAAATGCTCCAAAACTTAAGAATCCCAACAGCTCCAAATGCTCCAACAGCTCTAAAGCTTCAACAGCTCTAAAACCCTAAAGTTCAATCAGCTCCAAAAGCTCCAACTGTCTTTGGCTCCAACCATAAATGTCGTCAAAAGTATTTATTTGACTCCAAATAGTCTTAGGCCTAGGGCTATTTGACTACAAGACTAGGAGGTTACGAAGATACAATAATACAGGACTACATGAGTACTTGACTACGAAGCTACAAGTCTAGAAGGCTCCAATTGCTGCACCTGTCTTTGGCGGAATTTTCTCTTAGGCTCCAACCGCTCCAGCAGAATTATGTTATTAAGATAACAAGGCTACTTGGTTACGTAGCTACAAGTCTACGAGGCTCAAAGGCATCATGACTACGCGACTACAAGCCATGAGGTAACGAGACTACGTGATTACGAGTCTAAAAGGTTACGAGACTACGAGGCTACAGGTCTACGAAGCTTCCAGAACACAAGGCTATGAGCCTGATAGGCTACAGTACTACGTAGCTTCGAGGACACAAGGTTACAAGGTTACGAGGCTACGAGACTACTTGTATCTAACTGACTACAATAGCACCATTCAGTAGTGAGAGCTAATTTATCTCATTCAAAATTACCTATTTTATAGTAGTCTTGATTTTTGCCAACAGATGACAGCACGTGTTGCTTACAGGTAATTATTATATTGTTCTTTTATGTGGGTTGCGGGATGCTCACTAACGATCGCAAAAGAAGGACAGCTACGCTAGTCACCAAGGAGAAGAAAATTCGTCTTGCATGTTAATTGTTTCTCAGATGTCTCAGAGCTTATTATTTGACTGAGTAATGGTTGTTCATTTTCTGAATTCCACCTGGCAAAAATATTGCAAGTACTGATTTAGTTGCAGAAATTCACTAATTAAATGTAACAACAAATAAAATGTCACTTCTCATTAGGTAAAAAATCCTTCATGCAGAGATCGGTTTCTCCGAAATAGACAGAAGCACTTGAAGAAACCACAGGAAAACTCGGGAGCACACGGAGAAAACCATCAAAATATTGACAAGAATAATGTGGAGCACACGGTTAAAACCAATGCATGACAGGGCACGTTTAATTAGAAGCACTTGGAGAAAACCATCAGATGTCTAGATAGGAATAATCAGGAGCATTCGGAGAAAACAATCGTATGTTTTCCTTAATATCAGAAAAATCACAGAAAAAATTAAAAATTAATAAAAATTTAATTAAAAAATGGATAAAAATTTACAAAAAATTCTGGCTTGTATTAGAACTCTATCCTTGCTAAACAACGGAGAAGTTTACAAGTTGACAGAACCGGTAATATTTTATTCATTTTAATTTTGTATCAATATTTAATTTTTATTATTTTTAATTCTTTATAATTATTTTCTGTTATTAAGTAAAACGTGTGATGGTTTTCTCCGTGTGCTTCCGATTATTCCTGGCTAGACATCTAATGGTTTACTGGAAGTGGTTCTGGTTATTGGTGAGAAATCGATCTCTTCATGAAGTATTTTTTACTTAATGAGTCATGCCATTTTATCCAGAGTTGCAATCAAATTGAGAATTTCTGCTACTTAATCAGCACTTAAAATATATTCATCTGGTGGAATTAAAAAAAAATCATTACTCAGTCCAATAATATGTGATAAGACAGATGAGAAACACTATCACGTAGGACGAACTTCCCTGTCCTTGGTGTCTAGCGAAGCCATCCTTCTTTTTCGATCGTTAGTGAGCATCCTGCATCCCACATAAAATAAATAAATACATAATGACTCAACACAACACGTGACGATATCTCATGCCAATAATCGGGACTACTTGCAACATGTTATTTTGTATGAAGTAACTTTACTCTCACCGCTGACTGGAGATATTGTATTCTGTTAGAGCCAAGTAGTCTCGTAGCCACGTAGCCTTATGTCTTCTGGATGACTCGTAGTCATGTAGCCTCGCAATCACGTAACCTTGTGTTCTTGAAGCTTCGTAGTCCTGTAGTCTCGCAGTCTCGTAACCTTGTAGATTCGTAGTCGCGTAGTCTCGTAACCTCATGGCTCGTAGTCGCGTAGTCATGATGTCTTGGACCTTTGTAGATTTGTAGCTTCATAACCAAGTAGCCTTGTAATTTTATAACATAATGCTGTTGGAGCAGTAGGAGCAAAGGAGAAAATTCTGTCGAAGACAAATGCGGCATATGGAGCCTTGTAGACGTGTAGCTTCGTAGTCAAGTACTCATGTATACATGCAGTTATGTAGTATCGTAGCTTCGTAGCCTCTTGGTCTTGTACTCAAAGACAAAATTGATTGTTGGAGCCATAGACAGTTGGAGCACTTACAGCTGATGGAACTTTTTTAGCTTTGGAACATTTGGAGCTGTTGGAGCATTTGGAGCTGTTGGAGCATTGAAGCTTTTGGAGCATATGAGCTGCTATATCATTTGGAGATGTTGGAGCTTTGAAGCATTTGGAGCTGTTGCAGCATTGGAACTTTGGAGCATTTGGAGCTTTGAAGCTTTGGAGCATTTGGAGCTGTCGGAGCATTTGGAACTGTCGGAGCATTTGGAGCTGTCGGAGCATTTGGAGCTATCGGAGCATTTGAAACTGTCGGAGCATTTGGAGCTGTTGGAGCATTGGAGCATTTGGAGCTGTTGAAGCATTGGAGCTGTTGAAGCATTGTCGCTTTGGAACATTTGGATCTGTTGGAGCATTTGGATCTGTTGGAGCATTAGAACTTTGGAGCAGATCCCGTTGGCAACGACGACGTCAACAATGGAGAAGAATTCAACAGTCGCGGTAATACCAGCAGAAGAGAGCTTAATGACTTCAATGTTGGGTGCACAGGAAACCTCAACGAACGCTGGTCCGCCCTCGATGGAGACTTCAATGGATGGTGATTCGTCAACAACTAACGAACATCGATGTTGATACTGCGACAAGGTTTTCTCAAACATCAACAATGCTCGACGAAACAAAAGAGAGAATGTGCTTCGAATCCTCCTCGCAAAAAGTTCAGCTGTACCAATGTCGCAAGAAATTTGCACTGCATGATAAGTTGAAAAGACATTTGAAGAAATGCAAAGGTCCTGCTGCGCGGCAGAAAGTAAACGTTTCTATACAACAACGATGTATCGATGTGCATCAGAGTATGCCTGGAAATGGTACAACTGCTTCAACTACATCTGGTTCATGTCTGAAAGGTTTGTCTTCATCAGCGCGGTATCTTTGCAGCTACTGCGATATGACGTTCGAATTTTCCCATGATGCACGAAGACATGAGGAGAGAAAATGTATGAAAAATCCTTCCCGTATGAAGTTGCGCTGCAATGAGTCTCATGTTTGGTTTACACGAATTGATAGTTTGCAACGACATGCGAAAAAATGTAATGGTAAAGTCCGTGTGCCTACTGTTGAACTACCTGCAGAAATTTCGACTCCTCGCTTTATATTGGAGTTTCGTTAGCGTACATGCGAAAAAAAAACAGATGAGCAACACCCAATTGTTATGACATCTGGACATGAAACTAAACCTAAGACTGTGATCGGTGCTCTACAAGTGAATGATAATTGATTCTACTTGTCGCAGTCTGCATTTCGTGAAACATTGACAGACTAATATTATCTAAATACGTTTAGTGATTCAAAAGACATTTGTTATTTTCTTGACGATATTAGACAGAACAAAATCAATCAGCTTACTGATGATGTAGCAACAAACGGTCCATTAAAATATAACTTGTGTTTGGACTGTATATCTAGAAAGCCGTATCCGTTCGATGAGAAATTGAAGAAGTGTGCATTCAAGACATCGGCTGCAGTAATTTACAGTTCTGACGATGTGAAGCAAACTGTTAAACACAGTATTCAGAAACTCTGTCAAGAAGAGGAGGACTATGTCAGTAAAGTTTCTGGCTGGTCTGTCTAGTATAAACCGATTGGAGCTTAGAATTAGTCATTTCACGCCGATGCAGGCCTAAATGTTTATAAGATTGTTAACTTTCGCAAGTGTTCCTGTCGTAGAATAGAAATTATGTAATAAATTTAGTGTTTGTAAAAGAACTTGTGTTTTATTTATCTAACCTTACACTTTTCTGGTGTTTTTCGTTAAATTTATTTTTAGCTGGCGGTCGTAATGGCTAATACGGTTATGATGGTTGACTTGGAAACTATGCTTCTTTTAGGACTTTGATCATAATTTATTGAAATTGATATTTTTTACATAAAATTAAAAATTATTGCATCGCCCAGGGATCGAACCGTGGGTATGAACTGATCGAATCACTCATTACTTTAATGAGTGAATTTTTTGATGAATTTTTGATTTTTTCCCCGAATTTCTAGCTAAATAATTACGGATTTCCAAGATGGCGCTCATACTTCAAGATGGCGGGTGCCACAGTAATAATATTATATATATATACCTTGGTATTGGTGGTGGGAGGTTAGTCTGCCGGTGGCTTCCATGAAAGAAGGATCGGTCGCAATTATTATTTATATTTGTCCTCACCATCTTCGAACCGAGGACTCCGACCTCCAAGTAGTAGGTGTTTGTTTTGTTAAATATTTTTATTAATAATTTTTTTTAATTTACTTTTTTTCATTAAAATCGGATAATAAATAAAGATTTTCAAGATGGCGGCTGTAACGGAAATTGCAATGGTGACGTCATAATTCAAAAGGGTTTGTGTGACGTAAGACATTTTTATTACTTTTTATTGAGAATTTTTTAAATATATTAATAAATTAGTGGTTAACTCTCGTGGGAATCGAACCGAGGACCGAACTTGGTTAAGTAACTGAATATTTGAAGTAAGCATTTTTTTGAATTTTATGGTCGATTCAAGGTCAATGCTTCTCACCAGCAGCTTAGGGGCGGCATGGTCATGGGGAATTTAAGCCATCTTGGGAAATATGTGTTTTTTCTAAGAAAAAATTATTTTGAGGTTTTTAAAATTCCGAATTTTTAAATTTTTTCTTCGAAAACGGGAAATTTTGAGTCATTTTGAGTCATTTTTGAGGAATTTGGAGGAATTTTTGAGTCCAAGTAAGACGCCGTGACGTCAGAGGTCGGTCGGTCATTGACCCCACCACCACCACAACCCTGAACCCTGCGCCCGTAGGAACCAAAACATACTACTACTCAGAGAAACTGGAATTAATTCGTCTAAGGTATTTTGGTTAACCCTAGATGAGCATAAATTATGACTTGTGTTCGAATACAACTCCACTAGCAGGCAAGTCTTATTGTCTTGCACTCGCAATTCTTAGTTTCACTTATGGAATCAAAAACCTTATTTAAATATTAATTTTTGTAAATAAATTATTCAATAAGGTTTTTCAGTTAAAATATTCTAAGAAGTTACTTTTGTTCGTCGAATAAAGATATAGCAAATGTTTCTCTACTTTGCATTTTAGTGAATTTAATGTATAGCCAATACTTATACTAATTTTTTGATTAATCATAAAAGAATGTTAATATATTTTCTGGTAGTGAATTGAAAACATTAGGTAAATAAAATTGTTAAATAACTTTTTATGTATAAAAAATAACATTAATCTGAAAATAAAAATCATGTGGATTGCCGGGATTCGAATCTAGGACTAAAATTGATTAAGGGATTAAATATGTATGAAGTAAACAATTTTTTTTGGGGAAATTTTTCCGAATTTTTAGCTAATTAATTACAGAATATCAAGATTACGATTAAGGTCGAGACCATGACCTGGATTTCTTAATGCGGCTAGATTTTAGGAGTCTGAAGACGCGTTCAGTAATTTTATTTTTATTCTAAGACAAAAGTTTTTTGAGACATGTATATTTTTGATTATTCAAACAGGAAAATTTCTTTAAAACGGGAATTTTTCCCTCGAAATAGGAAAATTATTGGGAATTATGAGGAATCTTTGAGTTATATTGGTTAAATTTGACACAACGATGGTCGTCGTGACGTCATAATCCATGATGGCAAACCGGCACTACGACACCACAACCTTAAGCCTGGACAGGACATACATAGGTATTAATACTACTGTGCTGCATTGGCAAATATGCTACAATAGAAAATATATGATACTTGTTTATATATATGAATGTATATGTTAATATTGATATATTTAAAGAGAAAACATGTAAAAAAAATGCTGTCACGTTAAAAACCTGAAAATACAAACAACAAATTAAATCAAATGTTCATTGAATGGATTTAGAAATAGGGACGTTTGATTTCAAATATTTTTTAGGAACACGCCACTGATGGTTATAATGTATATGATAAGAAATCAGCCAATGTAAAAAAAAAACATAGCACAGAAAAATCTGTGGAAGGTTCTAGTCAAAATTGTTACTGCACAGCCGGACACACTGGGCTAACAAGGACGAGTCAGTTAAGACAATAACAGTAAATACAAACAAAAAAACACCTGACAACACTCCAAACATAGAACTCAACGATGATTTGAAACAGATAATGTGGACACCACAACGACAATACAACGATGTTCATGAGTTGAGTTTTCATGTGCATCGCTGTATTATAAGTTGCTGTTTCGTTTGTATCACTGCTCTCGTCGCAACTGACTCCTCGTTGTCAGCCCGCTGTGTCCGACTGAATTGTAATAAATTTTTCACTAGGTCCTTCCACGTAATTTTCTAAGCTGTCTAAGTACCCAATTTTTGTCATTGGCTCGTCTTAGCTTGTTTGTCTGTGTGTTTGCATAGTCATCTTTTTTTGTCCGTTTCTTAAGCTATTCAGTAAAACAAGAAATGGTGTGTGTTAAAAATAAATCTAAAATTACATAGTAATGATTTATGATATATTATGTTAAGATATATGTATTGACGTGACAACGTCTAATAAATCAATTAACGCCGGCTGCACGCACGAAAAAGTGTCCCGTTACGCACATTGTCCCATTACGCTGTGTCCCGTCACGCTCATTTTATATTGCTTTTTGCTAACCTGAACCTCCTAGCATTGCTGCAGAGTACATGGCGCAAATATATTATTTTTTAATGCATCTTGGTGTTGGGAATTAACTTTGTTACTGGCAAACAAAACCTAAGGTACAAATCTTTTAACTTGGTTTTATGACTGTTAATATTCTATTTCGTTGTAATAGTATTTGTATAAATAATTGTTTAAAAATATTTATTATTTAAAAAAAAGTAAAATAATGCTGTCAAGCTATTAATTTATACAAACTAAAACTATCACATTTTAATTCTAATAAAAATAGTAAAAATATTCATATTCCACTAAGAAATTTAAATTTAAAAAATAAAAATTTATTTTCTTTTACTAAGAGTTAAGGCATTACCAACGATATAATGTTTTTAATGAATGTATTTAATATCAATTTTTTTGACACTTAAAACAGGAATCTCAACTGGAGTTAAATAAAACAGCTGAACAAATATGAAAAAAGTTTATATCTGGTATTTCTTTCAAATAGAATAATACTGTATAAATTTAAATGTTTTATTATTGCTTTGATTGTTTCAGGATATGTCGCTGCTATGTATTCTGTGCGCCTTTTGTGGTGAACTATTTGGTCAATAATTGATGTATATATAAAATCATCATTTGACCAACTAGTTCATCGCATTATGTGACATTACTTCATTTATTGAAGAATCGTCTACAAAGGTTTTCAAGTAATTACCTGATAATAAGTGTCAATTTAGTTCGTCTTTAATATCTCACTTTTCTTCTTATATTATTCTAAGTAAAATTTACGATGCAAATGTTCTATCTGTTTTTGAATCAGGTCAAATACCTAAGTATAATAATAAACTTGCACACATTAATTAATGCACACTTTTTTTGTCAAACTAAACAACACAGGAATTTATATATATATATATTTTTTTTTAAATAAGTTACTTGAAATAAAATATTTTTCGAAACATAAAATCTATAAAAAAAGGCGAAGAAGAAATTACAAAGGCCAATATTTGAATTGGTGCCGGGGTATTATGAACTCATTTCATATCAACTTGGAGCCCTGAATTCAAATATGGCATAAGGTTTTCTAAGTAGTTATATTTCTAAGATACGCATTACTGAAACGTATGTTTTATGTTTTTTAAGGTTAAATCCATGACTCAAATCTAAAAATTAAACCTAAATTTCTTATTAATTACAAAAATTTACATTATACAAATATTATTATATTTACAAAGATAGTACCAAGTCATCGATGGAACCAACTAGTCATCAACACTCTGGAAGCTTCTTTATCGTGAACTTTCATTTACATATGTTGGAATAGTCCCTTTTTAAACTCCACCAATAATCTGCCATCGTCTGCGTATCCCATCTTCCTTGGAAGCAGTCCTCCATAATTTGAATATCTTTATGAAATCTTTCACCTTGCTCCTCACTGTTGTCGCCAAATTTTTAAGGAAAACGGTCCAGGTGGCTGTGTGAATAGTGCACCTTAATACCGATGTTGCACCCAAAAGAATTTGAAATTTGTAATCATATCGTTTACCAGTTCAATGTTATTTTCTGCTTTTCGTTGGCCAATAAACTTCCGACAACTACAACAAATGAAGTCCAGGATTTTCGTTCAGCCTCATTCATGGAATTTACGAAAGCTTGATCCTTAATGAATTTTCTCATTTCTGGCCTTTAAATATTCCACCTTTATTTTTTTTTTCTTACTCAAGTGAGTTATTTTCCCCTATAAATTCAAAGTATGTTCCGTTTATATCAAGAGCCTTTACAAACTGCTTCATTAGGCCCAGCTTTATATGCAGTGGAGGATAGGTGATATTCTCTTGTTCAACTAAGTTTTTGTTAGTAACTTTTATTTCCTCATCAACCATGTCTTCTCTATTAGGCCACTATTGTCTAACCCAGTGGTGTGTTTTGTCTCTGCTTTCCTAGAGGCACAATAAAAAGGGATTTTTGGTGTGGCCACTTTGCTGTCTGAGGAGAAAGGTTACCTTTTTTAAGTCTTCAGAAATTCTCTCATTGATATTCACGATATCTTATCTTCTCCAAGACCAAAGCTATGGTGCTATATGTCTTTTTCATTGTCGTTGCGAGAGAAATTGGTATTGAACCATATTTGTTTCCATTCTGTAGAAGAACACATTTAATACTTAGCTTCGCTCTTTCAATAAATAAGCGCCAGTCATCTGTAAAATATTTAGGAAGACTCATTTTTTCCAGGAGTCCTCTAATATCGTGACAAAATACAAGATTTTCTTCTTTAGAGAAAAATGGTATCAGACACTTTTCTTTTGTACGATAAAAATGAATTTTGGTTTCATGATACATTTTTTTTCCTTCAACCTGGTAGCCAGTAATTCAAATGCTTCTTATGACAGGTTAAGATCTCTCACGAGGTCATACTGTTTGAAATGTTAATGAATATTTGACGTCCCCTCATAATCAATTTCACCTTCATTCGTACCAGAAGATCCTTTATAAGTACAACACTCGTCCTTTAAAAGCTCTGGACGCTGGTGAAATGCTGGGATCTGTACTTCCTCTGTGTGAGGGACCGGGTGTCTTGCAGAGACCAAATTCTGGAAAAGTCCACTTGCTACGGTTGTTTCGATTGATTTCTGTAATAATTACTAGACAGAAATAACAATAATCGATTTGGTTTTTGGATACTCTCCACACTAACGGTAAGCTGAATTTCAAACTTTTTCTTTGTCCGCAAGTCCACTGGCGTTAATGTTCTGTAAAAGTTTAACAAATCTGATGCGGTGCCCATAGGATTTAACCAAATTACCGAGCTTAACACCAAAGTATCCATGATAAGCTTTCTTTACAAGGTTACAAACAGTCTTTCTACTACAATTTAATGTGAATTATCCACATATGTAGCAAAACACATTTGATTCTACTGGTAGTCAGTTTTTATCATGTTTTCCCATGTCTTGCCTTGTGACTGCCCAGTGGCACTTTCAGAACCACATCCTAATTTTTACTTATTAATGCTATTTTATTTGTGGGATAGTACAAAGATTGCATGTACTTACTAAGAAAATTTATTCCTTGAAAGACATGTAATTAGAATTAATGCTCTCAGATTAAAAACTGTTCATAAATATAATACCAACTGTTATGTTGGGGCAGTGTAGGTAAATAAGATTAAATACATAAATAATACCATTGACATTACACACTGCTGTAACAGTGGACCTTTTAGTTTCACAAGGACATGACGAATGAACAGAAACAAGGTGTGATTCCGTCTTAATATAATTACTCTATATTTATTTAAATGATGAAACTTATAACATTTGAATGAGAGACAAATATATAAGAGGTATTAAAATGTGTTAAAATATAATTTCAATTACATAATTAAAAAAGCTTTCGGATATGTTTAATATTCGGGCTGGCCCTAATTAGATTACTAAAGTTTTTTTTAATATAAATAAACAAAATCAATTTTAAAAAATACAGAGAGGCACAAAAAAAATCCCAATGTACAGCTTTTAAAGTCCAAAACGAAAGTTTTATATAGTTCTTATCTCTTCAAACATAGTAATTTAAATGTTATTCCAAAGGTTTATAAATATTGTAGGACCGGAGATCTGATGCTCGATGGCCGGAATCCAGCAGTCAACATGGCGTCAGGGCGCCTGTTTGTTGGAGAGGGAGTGTGCGAAAATGCGGCTAGGTCCACATCCGGCTCTTGGACCTGTCTGTGAACAGTCCGAATCAAACATGATCAGAACTGGTACACAGACAGTAAACTGGGCAGAAAATGCCTGCAAAAAGATAATGAAGGTAGGGGAATAAAACTGATAGGAACTTACCAGACAGGGAAGGTAGCTTCTAGAGCCTGAAGCGTAGCACGTCCGGATCTGAAGATCGCGGAATCGCGGGAGTTCCGGTTGTTTCCATAATTTAAAAAAAAATTATAAAAAAAATAACTACTATGCTGTGTACAGACCGACTAAACTACTTGAAAGAATTAATAGGGATAGCATCCCTTGTCTAACTGACTACATCTTCGGTTACGGCCGGACAGTCTTGCTGTGCGTCTCGCCGATCCGCCGATTATCTAATCCAGTCCATCTGGAATCGCGACGCGAAGTGCCCCCGAAAGGGCCGGGTCTCTTAATTAAAAGTAATAACTCAATCAAAAGGTGGGGAAGAGACTTTGGAGTCCGGACCGAAAGGTTCTGAAGTTCTCCGAGTGGGAATCACAAAAAAATCTGACTTCGATATCTCGAAGTTGGTAGCACTGGCCGATTTTAGCGCTACCTGTTGAGGGATGTCCGAAACAAAAAGGGATCGACTCGCCCGAGGCTTCTGCTACAGCCTGAGGCTAATGGAGGGACAGGACAGAACTCTGGCGGCTGGCAAAAAGACTACAGAGTACCGCTTACTGCGGAAGTCGCCAGAGGGCAGTGGCGTAGCGCGGGCATTCGAAACTCCAGGGGAGGTAACTCTGGAAATCGCCGCTAGAGTGCGGGGGCGGTACGTTAGGAGTGCTGTGCCTAATCCTTGACTGGTCGGGGTCATTGGCACCGGTCATGGCTCTGTTTCCAGGGAAGCCTAAAGTGGGAGGGGGTTAAAATTAGCAACTCCAGTAGGAACACGGCTCTACTGTGTCTTGCGACGTGCCTAGACGTTGTGGAAAATGATGCGGTGATGTGACAAAGATCGCTCACGTAAAGAGGGTTCTCAGAAACGGTATGATCTGATAGTCTGCTGGGGGAAGCACTCTTTGACACGGAGAGGAGACGAATATCAGCCGGTGGACATGTGCTGGAAGCGGGGTTAGACGAGTACACTGCAAGACATGCATGGCATCGGCAAAAATCAGCTCAAGTAGTGGGAAAGATTGGTGTGACTGGTCGGACAAAAGATAAATGGGAGTGTACGATAGGCAGAAAAAGTTTGAATATGAGTGGTTATAAATAACTGACGAAATTATTTTTTTTTAATCAATGAATGTCCCAAAAATCCTAATTTGCTGCACACAACATATTGCGCAATAAAATTATAACGAAAATTTTAAAAATTAAAATCTAAAATTAATCTTACACATATTAAAAACAATTTTTAAAAATTTTCCTTCAATTCAAGTTCCACAAACGAATATAATAGCAAGTGCAAAATATCAGCTCAACATTTTTCTGTATTTATTATAAAGAACAAGAGAAATAACATTTCTGAGAAAAACCAATCTGAATTTTTTCAGAGGAACGATTTAGTCGTGCCTGCGCAGATTATATCATAATTTTATCCTTAAATAAATATTTTTTTTTTCAAATAGTAAGAAGTATTCTAACAATATATTATGTGCACCATTCTGGTGGACTATTGGGTCAGATGTTTAATGTAGTTTGGAAACCATTGGTTTGATCCAATAGTTCATTGCATAAGGTGACATTACTTCATTAAGAAAATAATCATTATAATATTGAAGAATGACCAGATGCTTCTAGTCCATTTTTGCCTCTCCTCCCTACCTTCCTCTCCCTTCCTTGCCTCGCCCACCCCCCTTTTCTTCCTTTCCCCTTCTCTTCCCTCCTTCCTCCTCCTCCTTCGACCTTCCAGATTGTTCCGGCCTTCTAAACCTTCCTTAACACCCCTCCCCCCCCCCCCCCCAACCTACTCTCTTCAAGCGCACGAGGTTACTAGTAAGTCAGCAAGCCGCTTCACTGCTCTGTCGACTTGCAGCGGTCCTGGTTCGCGTCGCGGTTGCCCCTGTCTCTGGTAAGGCGTATTTGCAGGCGTGCTCAACCATGTCTATTTCTAATTCACCTATGTTTCTTCCTTCTTCCACCCCAGGCGCTGGCGCCTGCTGTCGGGCATTGTTGCTGTTCTTGGGCTTAATGTTCGCGTTTGCTGGTCATGCCCACTTGTCTTTGCGCTGTTCGCCTTGCCGTCGAGCCCGCTTTTTTCATCCTGGACTGTTACCACGCCTTACCAGATCCCCAGGGTTGACTCATAATTATCACTTTTAAAATTATTTTGTCGTCTTTTTGCTTTTATTCATAGATGTTAAATTGTTAATATTGAGAATCGAATATACTTTGGTTGACATTGAGGTTACGAATTGTTTAATATCTGTCTTGTATAAATATTTGCGAGCTCTTATGTATATCAATATTACTCTCTTATAGGTTAACAGCAACCTTATACTTTTTTTTATACTTTCATACCATTATACTTCTTGTAATGTGATGCCTTTGTTATTGTACTTGCGTACATCGCAAATATAACCCGATCCAACTCTTGGATCGCTAAGAACTGTGTTGGAAATCAATTTTGGATTGTCCCAAAATTCACTGAACGGAATTGTGGATTGTTTACAGTTTTGATTGGCATTTTCGGAAATAACGCTCTCATGAGCTGTCTTCCGGCCATTCTGTATGATGAGTGTGCCATTTCAGTATTAATGTTCTTACATACCCACAGGATTTACATACTCATATTATATAGCGATTCGTTACAATGTTTTCGAATCAGGCCTTGTGCCTGCCATGTAATTACCATTGTCAATGTGTGATGTTCCTTACTGTTCATTAATAAAAATAAATGTTGTTTGCATCATACAAATGGATTTCTGCACTACTTATTTACTTGTTTTCTTTTATATAATTGTGTCTTGTGACGCTTGAGGCAGTCAGGTGGGTGACTCGTGCCCCACCTGGTTCAATAAAATACATTAACATTTAAACCAAGACAGTATAATCTATGTAAAAAAAAATTTAGTTCTGCCTAAGATTCAAAAATTGTTTAACGTATTTAGTAGTATGTTTTGGCTGGTCCGAGTGCAGGGTTCAGGGTGTTTTGAGCGGTGCCGATCCACCATCTCTGATTGTGATGTCACGGTGGCCATCTTGGACTAAAAAAAAATCCTCAAAATTCCTCAAAAATGGCTCTAAATGACTCAAAAATTCTCGTTTTGAGGAACAAATTTTCGTTTTCTACCTCAAAAATTCCAAACTTAGGATTTCGAAAAACCACAATGGTCTTTTGCCTTAGAAAGAACACAAATTCCTAAAAGAGGCATGGTGATGTTAACAATAAGTGCTACAGTGGTTTTTAAGTAATATTTTATTAAATTTGTATTATTCAATTCGATTGATTAATTTTGTTAAATATTTTGAAAATTTTTCCCGAATTTCTACATAAAAATTACGGATTTTCAAGATGGCGGACATGAGGTCATGCTAGGTGACAAAATATATACTTTGAAAACAGTGGTGGGGGTCAGTCTGCCTGCAGCGACCATGAGGAAAAGATCGGTCGCACATTTTTATTGTTATTTTTTTGCCCTCAGCGGGTTCGAACCGAGGACCTCGAGCTCCATGTCATAAATGTATGTATTTTAAATATTTATATTAATTTTTTATTAATTGAATTTTTTATAAATTTAAAAAAAAATTCATTTAAATCGGATAGTAAATAAAGACTTTCAAGATGGAGGCCGTAACGGAATTTGCAACGGTAACGTCATAATCCCAGATGACGTCAGAGGCTTATCGGAGGCTGTAGACATGGATGATTAAGTCTCTTTTAGGAATTTGTGTTCTTTCTAAGGCAAAAGACTTTTGAGGTTTTTGAAAATTCTAATTTTTGAATTTTTGAGGAAGTAAACGAGAAAATTTTTCCTCAAAACGGGAACTTTTTAAGCCATTTTGAGTCATTTTTGAGGAATTTTAAAGAATTTTTGAGTCTACGATGGCCGCCGTGACGTCACAATCAAAGATGGTGGATCGGCACCACTTATTACACCCTGAACCCTGCGCCCGGACAGGCGAAAACATACTACTGTAATTAAAAATTTTAATGTAACTTTATAGGAACTAACAAAGAGATGTTTTTTTTAAATAGTACTAGACAAAACCTTTAAAAACACAAATATGTTGTGTAGACACCGGTAATGCGCATTGCAAGCGAAAAAAGCATATTCTAGCTATAGTTACAACTAACGTAATATTGGAGAGGATTGCGGAAGTAGAAGCCGAAACAGGTGTCTGATCATGGCCAAAGATCTTCCGATCATTAACATCGAGCAGCGGACGCATCCAAACATTGCCTAGTTTTATGAATGGCAAGCCCATACCGAGTAAGCCACAAAATCATAGCCCCATAAAAAATTCACTGTCCCCAAACCTAACAAAACTCCACTACTTTTGATATTTATTGTTTGCACGTCACTGTGAGAGCGACCTTGAACCAGATTGGCCACACTACGCAGTGACAGATGTACCAGCTTTCATGTTGGTCCTCGGGGTGGCTCCAGCCGAAGTCGAAGCAACAGCGCTTTTAAGAAAACGGGAAGAAATGTCGATGTACCACCAGCCTCTACCGAGTAGTCCACAAGCACAATGTAGCTGGGGCTGAGAAGGACTTCCATGCCGCCCACTGCTGTGTGCAGGCGTCGCACCCGAGACAGCCGACTGCGAGCAGAAGACATCACACATGAGAGGCGAGGCAGGCCTGCTAGTTGCAGCATCGCCCTCCCATGCAGGCATGCAACCCCGCCAAGTGCAGCCAACTGTGAGTACATGTTTCAGTAGCTCTTAGTGGAGGCTCTGGTCGAGGTTAAGTGGTGACGTATGTAGAATAACACACTTCGTCCTCCTAACTTTCCTTCTTTGCTAAATTATGCTAAAGCTTGCCCTCATACCTCGACCTCGCAACTTCCATATTGGCCTAAAGATCGAAAGAGCATACGCACGTAGCATACATCACCTAAACTACAAAAAAATGTTGTTCACAAAAGTTAATGCAATTTTAAAGTAAGCCTATATTAAATAGGCCTAAATACAATTTGACGTGATAACGTCTTATAAATCGATGAACGCCGGCTGCACGCACGAAAAAGCATGACTCATTGTCACGTTCCGCCTGAGCCAAGCGTGCAAGAACCCGCCACCAACCACCGTGCGAGAAAATCTTCTATAATTTCAAACAAATTAAAGGCGGGCTTTTTAATTAATTTTTCGTGATTATATTTAAACAAATTATTTAAATTAAATTTGCAAAAACTGTAAATAATATTTGAAAATTAAAAAGTATGCAATTTTCATCAATTTTTTCGTATGACGTTATCACGTAAAATTATCGTCCGTAAACCGACTTTACAGACAACCCTTTTTTATGTTAGCTATTGCATTTGGAGGAAGGCCTAATTAAACAGGTAATTATTAAGAGAGAAGGTTCCCTATTAAACCCTTTTCTTCGCGGCGGGGAATGGGGCTCTCGCAACAAACTATTAGGTGACTACAAAGGTCAATCGCATGTGTGTTTGTGTTGGTTGTTACTAGCTTAACGAGTGTCCATAAACCTAACATGAAGAACTGAAATTTATACATGTCTTAAAGTTTTCAGGTTAACTACAGAAGGTCATAAATCGGACGTCTAGAATGTGATTCGAAACCAAGTCACAAAACTCGCTCTTGTAAAATTAAAGCAAAACAACCAATAACACAGTTTTTTATTGAACAATTAAAAATATATATCTTTGACGTTAATGTTTTCTGTTCTTAAATCAAACAAAGCGTATAGTGAATTTAGGTTTAAAAATCTTTTTTTCTTTAATTACTGTGTACAATACCAAGATAAAATAATATATATATTTTTTTACTTTGTTTTATATCATAAAGTATTTTTGCAAAGATTTCAGCTAAATATTTTCTATTTTTAAGATATCTTGAGTTCCTTTAAATATAAGTCCACATAATAAACAAATTTTTTATCGAAAATAGTTTTCAGTATTATTTAATTTTATTATTGACTTGCTTTTATAATATAAATGTAACACTGTATGAAATATGTTATTTATATCAGTAATAATTTTCTTGACCTGAAAATAATTTAGATATACTAAAATAAATAAAAATGTAATAGGTTTATTTTTGAAAAGATTTAAAGTATTTTTTTCCTTTCACTTGAATTGATAAAAAACAAATCATTTTAAAAACATACTTAACCAACAATCAAAGTTTTGCCAACAATTGCAAAACTTTAAAGGCAAAAATATTAAACATCATTTTCTAACATTTACCCGAAATCAGAACGAAAACTCGTGGTATATTTTCAGAGCAGTATGTTTTTGAATGCAAAATTACGTTGCCAGTGGTTCCATATTTGTGAGGCTATTTCTCACAAGAAACAAAAAAAAAAAACATTTATGCTTTAAAACCTCTACTACACGACCAAGATTCTATAATCCATAATATTTTCCCGAGCAATTACTTGTCATAGAAACTTGCAGGTAATAGAAAAAATATGTTATGCAATACATAAATTATTTTATATATTTTCTTAAATAATGTGTAAACATTTTTGTAAATCCCCAAATAAGGCAATACTTTTGCAAAATAGTATGCAGTGGTTACAACACCAAAGTTCTATTACCGCGCGCCAGCCACCCTCCCTCTGAAAGAATTTATCCCCCCCCCCCCCCCTATCCTAAAACGAACTGTTTCTATCACCACCCTTTTGATATTTCCCCTCTGTTCCCTAGGTCTCACGCATGCGAATGAGGATGTTTCAATACAACTTAAACTCGTGATCCTTGTTCCTCGGCCTCATACAGGTCGCTAAAATTAGCCGAGTTAGTTTCTCTTGTTAATATCTACTCTACCTCGCTCGGAACTTTGCTTGTGAAGTAGGCTCTTTGTAACTTTGACTTGATGTAAGATTTTGGACATACGCCATTGCTAAGCTTAGCAATGGCGTATGTCCAAAAGCTTACATCAAGTCATGCACTCCCATTGCACAAATCTTTCAAAGATAATATCTTCGTCACTTTGCTGCTCAACTGAAACCCAGGTCGGTGAAGGTTGGTTGTAACGTTTTTTTTTTTGTTCGATGCAAGGCAGACGCACAGATTAAAATAAAACATCAGTTCAACAACCTTGTTTTATTGTTTAAGCCGCAGTCTCGATTACAAATTTCACAGTTGAAAAATGTGCTGGTGGATGCGAGTCATGCATTAAGTAACGACCACGCCGTCCAGGGTGTGTTCCAAGTGCCTTGATTACTTGGCCGTATCAGTTTTGACGTGACAACGTCTAATAAATCGATGAATGCCGGCTACACGCACGAAAAAGTGTCCCGTAACGCACATTGTCCCGTTACGCTGTGTCCCGTTGCGCTCATTGTACGCTTGCGCCACATCTATCTCTCTTCCACTCGATTGGAACAACCATCGGTTTGACTTTTTCAAGGCACATTAAACTTGAAACACTCCCATTCGTTTTTTACTTTTCCTATCATCGTCCTATCCTTAACAGAATAACACAGATTGGAAGAAGTTAAATAGCAAACATGTATAAACGTTATAGTTAAAATAAACTATTCGTTAAAGTAATAAACATATTTGAATTAATGAGTGCAAATAAAAGTAAATTTATCAATTAAATTGTAGATTTCATTTCACTCCTTCTTTGTATCCATACAAAATAGTGATAATTCAATAAAAATGATTCAATTTTATTCATAAAAGTATGCAATCATTTCATAAATGTTTTGTTATGACGTCATTTTAAACTATCGTCCGTAAACCGACTTTACAGACAACCAATTTTTTTTCTGTTAAAGACTTAATGAATTTGTTCTCAGGATAAATACGTTCCTGTAATATATGTAACGTAACCAACTGTTTAAATAAGCCTTGCATAACTTATGTAATTGTCACGTTAGTCTTACCATGATGCATTTCACAAATAACATAGGTTTGATTGTTATTACTTGCAGGCTTACGTATTCTTGTGTAACGAATAAGAATGCATTTTGTAACCTCGATTACACGCCCTGGTGTATTTTTTGGGGTAATTTAATAATGTTTACGATTTAGCATATCACTGTGCATTTCCTTATGTAACCAACTATTTAATCAACTTTTCATATATCTTGTTAACTCCTTCCTCGTAGAACAAATGTTGAGACGTCACTATAAGTATGAAATTTTTTTGGGAGCTGTGGAAAACTTTATTAACTGTTTAATTAATTTCAACAAGATTGTGGATTTCCTACGTTAGCATTTGATAGCGTTATAATGTACCTAATCTGAAACGCAGAAGTTCATAATAATATGTTGTGTTTGTTGAATTTATGTACTTATAAAAATGAATAAATTTGTGAGCTGCATATATATAAATTATACATAACGTTCAGTCCGCTGTTGAATAACAAGGTACTTCAACCCACTATGAGCCGACCTCACATAGCCCGGTGGTTTTCCTTACTAGGTCTCTGGTTCGAGGCCAGGTCAATGCAAGTTTATACAGACAAAAGCATTAGTATATTTTACAATTATGGAACATGCCATACAGTTAATTTATTGAAAGATAGCTTGAAAATATGTTTATATCAGAGTCAATACATATACATGAAATTAAACAACATAATAGTGTAATTTATATCTTTGAAAGTTTTAAAAGATGACAAATAGTATTAAACCTAAATGACCCAATAATTAATATATTACCTTAATATTATTATTATTCAAACTGCAAATACGAGATCTCAATTTGATCTTATTTAGTTTTACTTCAATATATATTTACGCCCTCTTGTTATGGTAGAATGTTAAATCAGGGATGGTTTATAAACTAATTCAAGACACATATATTTCTGTAGAGGGGCTCGAGTCTGGAGCGCAGCCGTCGACTGTCCGTTTCAAGCTTAGATTGCAGTACAGAGCAATGACGCCCACTGTTGCCAGATGTATACCACCTAGCTTGCTTATATTAAAATTAATATTTTGTGCACTATCGCTGTTTATTATAAGTTAAAAAATATTTCAAAATTGTCTATTTGTGGATATTTTTCTATTACTATAAAATAGTGACGTTTTATATTATAATTAAAGTTGTAAACATACTGAAAGGAAAAAAAATAGTAATTTCAAATACTCTTATTGTAGTTCCTTATCTTCTGGATTGTAGCCGTGTCGAAGGCGAAGATATGACAGACGTTTCGGTCGATGTTGCAGTCATCATCGACAGGGAGCAGTGACCTACTGAGGTTATTGCAAGTTTTAACATTTTTCCTATCCTTAGTTAAAAACTAAGTGTGTTTGGGAGAGGTCTAGATAGGGAAAACTCTAATTGCGTCTCAGGCCGAAGCCTATACGCTCTAATCATGCAGGGTGTTAGCCATGCAGGAGAAGTAGCATGCATCATGTGCTAGGAGGGGATTGGCCAGCCATGGCTGCGATTGGCGCCATGCATAACTCCCCTCACTTCTCAACTCTAGACTAAAACAAGATTAAGTTGGGTCCACGTAAAACCTGCGTAAACACAGGGGAAAAATCTGGGCTCTTTCTTGCGGGGTGCAAAAAACATGCATTAAGCAAACAGGTTGGTTACAGTAAAAAAGGGATGGATCAGGAAGAAGAGTTTGACAGAGTAGAAAAGAGTCTACTGTGCAGGGTAACATGATTGTCCGAATTGGGTTTGGTTGTTGCTATTTCGTTTGGGGCCGACTTTCGTCGTTTCCCACCAAGCTGCCAGCCAGCCTAAACTTAAATTAAAGTAGTATGTGAATGACGGTCCTGAAACAGGCCTCAGGCGGTGGTGCTTGGTGCCGACTCCGCCATCTTGGATTTGTGACGTCACGACGGCAAAAATTCCTCAAAATTCCTCAAAAATGACTCAAAATGACTCAAAAATTCCCGTTTAAAGAAAAAAATTCCCTTTTTCGAGGGAAAAATTCCCGTTTCGAGGGAAAATTTCCCGATTTAGTCCTTAAAAATCCCAACGGCTAGAAATGTCCTGATAGAGGCTTAAGCATCCTTAACTCAAGCCTCAGTTAAGCCTCTATCAGGATGTGACCTTGACCTTTGACCTTGACCCCGACGGCCATCTTGGATCCACCATCTTGGATGACGTCATTTCGTTTTCTCGAACATTCCGGCATTGTGTTATCGGCCATTTTGAATTATGACGTCACCGTTGCAATTTCCGTTACGGCCGCCATCTTTAAATTTATTATCCGATTTTAATGAAAAAAATTTAAAAATTATAAAAAAATTAAATAATAAAATTTTTAATAAAATATTTAAAAAACAAACATTTACAACACGGAGCTCGGAGTCCTCGGTTCAAACCCGACGAGTGCAAAAAAAAATAAAAATGGCGACCGATCCTTCCCCCGCGGTGGCTGCAGGCATACTGGCTCCCACCACTTTTTTTTTCAAAGCATATATATGTCGTCAGGTAGTATGACGTCATGTCCGCCATCTTGTCCTCGTCTGCTGGAAGCCATCATCATTGTATCGTCGGCTAGAGTGCGCCGATGACATGTTAGTTTAATTCGTATCCGCTAGAGTGCAGTTATAATTTATTACTGTGACACCCGCCATCTTGTCATTTGGCCGCCATCTTGAAAATCCGTAATTATTTAGCTAGAAATTCGGGAAAACTTTCAAAATTCATTAAATAAATCACTCATTAATTTACATATTGATTCGATCGATTCCCGTCCTCGGTTCGATCTTGGATGATGCAAAAAAAATTAAATATAACATCAATTTAACATAATAGTAACAGGTTCGAGGAATTAAACACTGCAAGTTCTTTTACAAACATAATATTTATTACATAATTTCTATTCTACTACAGGATCATTTGCGAAAGCCAGCAATCTTATAATCATTTAGTTCCGCAGCGGTGTGAAATGACTAATTCTTAGCTCCAATCGGTTTATACTAGACAGAGTCCAGCCAGAACCTTTACAGACATAGTCCACCTCTTCTTGACAGAGTTTCTGGATACCGTTTTTAACAGTTTGCTTCACATCGTTAGAACTGTAAATTACTGCAGCCGATGTCTTGAATGCACACTTCTTCACTTTGTCATCGAACGGATATGGCTTTCCATATAGACAGTCCAACCACAAGTTATATTTCAAAGGTCCGTTTGTTGCTACATCATCAGTAAGCTGATTGATTATGTCCTCTCTGATATCATCAAGAAAATTACAAATGTCTTTCGACTCACCTAACGTATTTAAATAATAATAGTCCTTCAATGTTCCACGAAATGCAGACTGCGCCAAGTAGAAGCCATTATCGTTCACTTGTAATGCTCCGAACACAGTCTTAGGTTTATTTTCCTGTTCAGACGTCATACCAATCGGTTGCTGCACATCGGTTTTCTTGCTTGTACGCTCACGAGCCTTCAACCTAAACCGAGGAGTCGAAATTTCTGCAGGTAGTTCAGCAGTAGGCACACGGACTTCACCTTTACAGTTTTTCGCATGTCGTCGCAAATTATCAATTCGAGTAAACCATTCATGACACTCATCACATCGAAACTTCATGCGAGATGGATTCTTCGTGCATTTGCTCCGCTCATGTCTTCGTGCATCATGGGAAAATGCGAACGACGTATCACAGTAGCTGCAAGGATACCGTGGTGATGAAGACGATCCTTTCAGACCCGATCCAGATACAGGCGTTACAGCAGTAGTACCATTTCCAGGCATTCTCTTATACACATCGATGCATCGTTGTTGCGACGAAACCTTTACTTTCTGCCGAACAGCAGGACCTTTGCATGCCTTCATGTGCGTTTTCATATTATCTTTTCTGGCAAACTGCTTATGACATTTCTCACAAACAAACATTTTACGATATAGGTTCTTGGCACATTCGCTCCTCTCGTGTCGCCGAGCATTGCTGCTGTTTGAGAAAATCTTGTCGCAATAACAGCACCGATGTTCGCTAGTTGTCAAATCAGCATCCATTGAAGTCTCCATCGAGGTCGTATCGTCGATCGTCGTGGTTTCCTGCACATCCAGCTCAGTAGTCATTAAGCTATCTTCTGCTGGTGGTATCACATCTGTTGAAATCTCCTCCAGTGTTGACATCGACGTTGTCAACGGAATCTGCTCCTTCTCCGTCGTAGCTGTCGTCAAGGTTCCCGTAGACGATGGTACAACCTCCATCGAGTTCGTCGTTAAAGTCGGTAAAGATACCATCGAGTTCGCAAGAACAGGTAATTACGTGATTAATGCACCAGAAGAAACAAACTAGGTGATCCTTACACCGACGACGTCAGTAACAAACTGAGCGTCCTGTTGTCTAGGACTCGCTTATATACATGCACCGTATGGAAATAAAACGCTAGTCAAATCAAGAACCATTTACAATAATACTAGAGTCAAAACAACATTAAAATAGAAGGACCATCAACGAAAAGGCAGCACATTTGGAAGCACCGACAACGAAACGGCAGCACATTTGGAAGCACCGACAGCGAAAAGACAGCACATTTGGAAGCACCGACAACGAAAAGGCAGCACATTTGGAAGCACCGAAAACGAAACGGCAGCACATTTGGAAGCACCGACAACGAAAAGGCAGCACATTTGGAAGCACCGACAACGAAAAGGCAGCACATTTGGAAGCACTGACAACGAAAAGGCAGCACATTTGGAAGCACCGACAACGAAATGGCAGCACATTTGGAAGCACCGACAACGAAAAGGCAGCACATTTGGAAGCACCGACAACGAAACGGCAGCACATTTGGAAGCACCGACAACGAAAAGGCAGCACATTTGGAAGCACCGACAACGAAACGGCAGCACATTTGGAAGCACCGACAACGAAACGGCAGCACATTTGGAAGCACCGACAACGAAACGGCAGCACATTTGGAAGCACCGACAACGAAACGGCAGCACATTTGGAAGCACCGACAACGAAAAGGCAGCACATTTGGAAGCACCGACAACGAAACGGCAGCACATTTGGAAGCACCGACAACGAAAAGGCAGCACATTTGGAAGCACCGACAACGAAAAGGCAGCACATTTGGAAGCACCGACAACGAAAAGGCAGCACATTTGGAAGCACCGACAACGAAAAGGCAGCACATTTGGAAGCACCGACAACGAAACGGCAGCACATTTGGAAGCACCGGCAACGAAAAGGCAGCACATTTGGAAGCACCGACAACGAAAAGGCAGCGCATTTGGAAGCACCGACAACGAAAAGGCAGCACCATCATCAAAAAGGCCGCACATTTGTCATTGGCTCCAATATTCATTGGCTCCAATATTCATTGGCTCCATTATTCATTGATTCCATCAGTCTATTGATTCCATCAGTCTAGTGACTCCATCTGTCATTGGCTCCTACAGTCATTGGCTCCTACAGTCATTGGCTCCAACAACTGTCTTTTGTCTCACCAACTCCAAATATATATATTTGGCTAGAATTCTACGAGTCTAAGAGACTATGAGACCACATGGCTACGAGTCTAAAATGATCTAGCTGGTTACGAGTTATACATGGCTTGCGAGGCTACAGAGCTACGAAGTTTCTAGTACACAGGTTTACATGACTGCGAGGAAACAGGACTACAAGTCTGCAAGAGTACTTGACTACGAAGGTACTCGTCTACATGACTCCAGTTACCGCATCTGTCTTCGACGGAATTTTCTCTTTTGCTCCAACTGCTCCATCAGCATTATGTTATAAGATTACAAGGCCTCTTGCTTACGTAGCTTCAAGTCTACAAGCCTCCAATGCATCATGACTGCGAGACTACGATCAATGAGGTTACGAGTCTACGCGATTGCGAGTCTTCTAGGTTACGTGATCGCGAGGCTATAGGACTACGAAGCTTCTAGAACGCATGGTTACGAGACTGCGAGGCTACAATTCTACGAGGTCCCAAGACATCCAGGCTACGCGACTACGAGCCATGAGGTTACGAGACTACGTGACTACGAATCTTCAAGTTTACGAGACTGCGAGGCTACAGAGCTACGAAGCCTCTAGTACACAGGTTTACGTGACTGCGAGGATACAGGACTACGCGACTTCGAACCATAAGGTTACGAGATTACGTGACTACGAATCTTCATGTTTACGAGACTGCGAGGCTACAGAGCTACGAAGCCTCTAGAAAACGAGTTTACGTGACTGCGTGGATACAGGAATACAAGTCTGGCTTGTACTAGAACTCTATCTTTGCTCAGCAATGATAAGTTTACAAGCTAGCAGAATCTATTTATGTATTTTTTGTTTTTATTTCAAATTTTTTTATTAATTTTTTTTTTTTTTCTAAATATTTTTTTTCTGTAATTTTATGATATCAAAGAAAACATGTGTCGTTTTTCTCCGTGTGCTCCTGATTATTCTTGCCAATATTATGATGGTTTTCTCCGTGTGCTCCTGATAATTCTTATATATTTTGATGGTTAATCCGTGTGCTTGCGATCATTCCTGCGGTTTCGGTCAAAGGTCAAAGTCACACCCATCTAAGATGGCAGCCGTGACGTCGCAATCCAAGATGGCGGACCGTGAGAAATCTGAGAAGCACTAGCAGGAAGGACGAACTTCCTTCTCCTTGAAGACTATCGATGCCATTCTTCTTATGCGATCGATAGTGAACAACCCGCATCCCGCATAAAATAAATAAATATTATTTTACCTGCAAGCAAAACGTGACGTCATCTGATGTTGAAAAGTGGAACTGCTTGCAGCAAGTACCTTTGCATGAAATAAATTAACTCTCACCACTGAATAGTGCTATTGTAGTCAGAGACATAAAGTTTCGTAGCCATGCGGCCAATTAGTCATGCATTCTCGTAACCATGCGTTCTGGAAGCTTCGTAGTCCTATAGCCTCGCGATGACTTAACCTTGAAGACTTGCAATCGCATAGTCTCGTAACCTCATGGCTCGTAGTCTCGTAGTCATGATGTATTGGAGCCTCGTAGACTTGAAGCTACGTAAGCAAGTAGCTTTGTAATCTTATAACATAATGCTGATGGTGTAGATGTAGCAAAAGAGAAAATTCCATCGAAGACAGATGTGTCAATTGAAGCCTTGTAGACGAGTAGCTTCGTAGTCAAGAACTCATGCAGACTTGTATTCCTGTATCCACGCAGTCACGTAAACTCGTTTTCTAGAGGCTTCGTAGCTCTGTAGCCTCGCAGTCTCGTAAACATGAAGATTCGTAGTCACGTAATCTCGTAACCTTATGGTTCGAAGTCGCGTAGTCCTGTATCCTCGCAGTCACGTAAACCTGTGTACTAGAGGCTTCGTAGCTCTGTAGCCTCGCAGTCTCGTAAACTTGAAGATTCGTAGTCACGTAGTCTCGTAACCTCATGGCTCGTAGTCGCGTAGCCTGGATGTCTTGGGACCTCGTAGAATTGTAGCCTCGCAGTCTCGTAACCATGCGTTCTAGAAGCTTCGTAGTCCTATAGCCTCGCGATCACGTAACCTAGAAGACTCGCAATCGCGTAGACTCGTAACCTCATTGATCGTAGTCTCGCAGTCATGATGCATTGGAGGCTTGTAGACTTGAAGCTACGTAAGCAAGAGGCCTTGTAATCTTATAACATAATGCTGATGGAGCAGTTGGAGCAAAAGAGAAAATTCCGTCGAAGACAGATGCGGTAACTGGAGTCATGTAGACGAGTACCTTCGTAGTCAAGTACTCTTGCAGACTTGTAGTCCTGTTTCCTCGCAGTCATGTAAACCTGTGTACTAGAAACTTCGTAGCTCTGTAGCCTCGCAAGCCATGTATAACTCGTAACCAGCTAGATCATTTTAGACTCGTAGCCATGTGGTCTCATAGTCTCTTAGACTCGTAGAATTCTAGCCAAATATATATATTTGGAGTTGGTGAGACAAAAGACAGTTGTTGGAGCCAATGACTGTAGGAGCCAATGACTGTAGGAGCCAATGACAGATGGAGTCACTAGACTGATGGAATCAATAGACTGATGGAATCAATGAATAATGGAGCCAATGAATATTGGAGCCAATGAATATTGGAGCCAATGACAAATGTGCGGCCTTTTTGATGATGGTGCTGCCTTTTCGTTGTCGGTGCTTCCAAATGCGCTGCCTTTTCGTTGTCGGTGCTTCCAAATGTGCTGCCTTTTCGTTGCCGGTGCTTCCAAATGTGCTGCCGTTTCGTTGTCGGTGCTTCCAAATGTGCTGCCTTTTCGTTGTCGGTGCTTCCAAATGTGCTGCCTTTTCGTTGTCGGTGCTTCCAAATGTGCTGCCTTTTCGTTGTCGGTGCTTCCAAATGTGCTGCCTTTTCGTTGTCGGTGCTTCCAAATGTGCTGCCGTTTCGTTGTCGGTGCTTCCAAATGTGCTGCCTTTTCGTTGTCGGTGCTTCCAAATGTGCTGCCGTTTCGTTGTCGGTGCTTCCAAATGTGCTGCCGTTTCGTTGTCGGTGCTTCCAAATGTGCTGCCGTTTCGTTGTCGGTGCTTCCAAATGTGCTGCCGTTTCGTTGTCGGTGCTTCCAAATGTGCTGCCTTTTCGTTGTCGGTGCTTCCAAATGTGCTGCCGTTTCGTTGTCGGTGCTTCCAAATGTGCTGCCTTTTCGTTGTCGGTGCTTCCAAATGTGCTGCCATTTCGTTGTCGGTGCTTCCAAATGTGCTGCCTTTTCGTTGTCAGTGCTTCCAAATGTGCTGCCTTTTCGTTGTCGGTGCTTCCAAATGTGCTGCCTTTTCGTTGTCGGTGCTTCCAAATGTGCTGCCGTTTCGTTTTCGGTGCTTCCAAATGTGCTGCCTTTTCGTTGTCGGTGCTTCCAAATGTGCTGTCTTTTCGCTGTCGGTGCTTCCAAATGTGCTGCCGTTTCGTTGTCGGTGCTTCCAAATGTGCTGCCTTTTCGTTGATGGTCCTTCTATTTTAATGTTGTTTTGACTCTAGTATTATTGTAAATGGTTCTTGATTTGACTAGCGTTTTATTTCCATACGGTGCATGTATATAAGCGAGTCCTAGACAACAGGACGCTCAGTTTGTTACTGACGTCGTCGGTGTAAGGATCACCTAGTTTGTTTCTTCTGGTGCATTAATCACGTAATTACCTGTTCTTGCGAACTCGATGGTATCTTTACCGACTTTAACGACGAACTCGATGGAGGTTGTACCATCGTCTACGGGAACCTTGACGACAGCTACGTCGGAGAAGGAGCAGATTCCGTTGACAACGTCGATGTCAACACTGGAGGAGATTTCAACAGATGTGATACCACCAGCAGAAGATAGCTTAATGACTACTGAGCTGGATGTGCAGGAAACCACGACGATCGACGATACGACCTCGATGGAGACTTCAATGGATGCTGATTTGACAACTAGCGAACATCGGTGCTGTTATTGCGACAAGATTTTCTCAAACAGCAGCAATGCTCGGCGACACGAGAGGAGCGAATGTGCCAAGAACCTATATCGTAAAATGTTTGTTTGTGAGAAATGTCATAAGCAGTTTGCCAGAAAAGATAATATGAAAACGCACATGAAGGCATGCAAAGGTCCTGCTGTTCGGCAGAAAGTAAAGGTTTCGTCGCAACAACGATGCATCGATGTGTATAAGAGAATGCCTGGAAATGGTACTACTGTTGTAACGCCTGTATCTGGATCGGGTCTGAAAGGATCGTCTTCATCACCACGGTATCCTTGCAGCTACTGTGATACGTCGTTCGCATTTTCCCATGATGCACGAAGACATGAGCGGAGCAAATGCACGAAGAATCCATCTCGCATGAAGTTTCGATGTGATGAGTGTCATGAATGGTTTACTCGAATTGATAATTTGCGACGACATGCGAAAAACTGTAAAGGTGAAGTCCGTGTGCCTACTGCTGAACTACCTGCAGAAATTTCGACTCCTCGGTTTAGGTTGAAGGCTCGTGAGCGTACAAGCAAGAAAACCGATGTGCAGCAACCGATTGGTATGACGTCTGAACAGGAAAATAAACCTAAGACTGTGTTCGGAGCATTACAAGTGAACGATAATGGCTTCTACTTGGCGCAGTCTGCATTTCGTGGAACATTGAAGGACTATTATTATTTAAATACGTTAGGTGAGTCGAAAGACATTTGTAATTTTCTTGATGATATCAGAGAGGACATAATCAATCAGCTTACTGATGATGTAGCAACAAACGGACCTTTGAAATATAACTTGTGGTTGGACTGTCTATATGGAAAGCCATATCCGTTCGATGACAAAGTGAAGAAGTGTGCATTCAAGACATCGGCTGCAGTAATTTACAGTTCTAACGATGTGAAGCAAACTGTTAAAAACGGTATCCAGAAACTCTGTCAAGAAGAGGTGGACTATGTCTGTAAAGGTTCTGGCTGGACTCTGTCTAGTATAAACCGATTGGAGCTAAGAATTAGTCATTTCACACCGCTGCGGAACTAAATGATTATAAGATTGCTGGCTTTCGCAAATGATCCTGTAGTAGAATAGAAATTATGTAATAAATATTATGTTTGTAAAAGAACTTGCAGTGTTTAATTCCTCGAACCTGTTACTATTATGTTAAATTGATGTTATATTTAATTTTTTTTGCATCATCCAAGATCGAACCGAGGACGGGAATCGATCGAATCAATATGTAAATTAATGAGTGATTTATTTAATGAATTTTGAAAGTTTTCCCGAATTTCTAGCTAAATAATTACGGATTTTCAAGATGGCGGCCAAATGACAAGATGGCGGGTGTCACAGTAATAAATTATAACTGCACTCTAGCGGATACGAATTAAACTAACATGTCATCGGCGCACTCTAGCCGACGATACAATGATGATGGCTTCCAGCAGACGAGGACAAGATGGCGGACATGACGTCATACTACCTGACGATATATATATGCTTTGAAAAAAAAAGTGGTGGGAGCCAGTATGCCTGCAGCCACCGCGGGGGAAGGATCGGTCGCCATTTTTATTTTTTTTTGCACTCGTCGGGTTTGAACCGAGGACTCCGAGCTCCGTGTTGTAAATGTTTGTTTTTTAAATATTTTATTAAAAATTTTATTATTTAATTTTTTTATAATTTTTAAATTTTTTTCATTAAAATCGGATAATAAATTTAAAGATGGCGGCCGTAACGGAAATTGCAACGGTGACGTCATAATTCAAAATGGCCGATAACACAATGCCGGAATGTTCGAGAAAACGAAATGACGTCATCCAAGATGGTGGATCCAAGATGGCCGTCGGGGTCAAGGTCAAAGGTCAAGGTCACATCCTGATAGAGGCTTAACTGAGGCTTGAGTTAAGGATGCTTAAGCCTCTATCAGGACATTTCTAGCCGTTGGGATTTTTAAGGACTAAATCGGGAAATTTTCCCTCGAAACAATCTAATGTAGCAATCCGGGAATTCGGTTTGGTAGAGTTTGTGGATAAGCCCCGCATTGAATACTCCATCAAAAGCTTTCTCACTCTTATTGACAGTTTGAAATGACACGCGAAAAACTGTGAACGCAAAGTCCGTGTGCCTACTGTAGAACTACTTGCAGACATTTTAACTCTTTTGTTTGGGTTAGAGACTCGCATGCGTACAAGCACACAAGCAGATGGACAGCAAACGACTGTGACGACACCTGGACATGAAACTATAAACAAGGCTGTGCTAGAGGCTTTACAGTATAAGTACACAAGCAGATGGACAGCAAACGACTGTAACGACGCCTGGACATGAAACTATACACAAGGCTGTGCTAGGGGCTTTACAGGTAAATGATAATGGATTCCACTTGGCAAAATCTTCGTTTCGTGGAATGTTGAAAGACTACTATTATTTGTATTTTTCTTGACGATATCAAGCAGAACATTATCAATCAGCTTATTGATTACGTAGCAACAAACAGACTTTCAAAATATAACTTATGGCTGGACTGTGTATATGGTAATCCGTATCCATTCGAAGACCAAGAAAAGAAGTGCGCTTTCAACACTTTGAATACTGCTCTTTAACTATCACACGATTTGGAAGAGTCTTTTAAACACAGTATCGAGAAAATCTGTCGGTAAGAAGAAAACTAAGTCAGTACAGGACCTGGCTGGTCTCTGTCTTCAGTAAACCGATTGGAGATGAGAATTAGTCAGTTCACGCCAATGCAGAACTAATTATTTACTAGATTGCTAACTTTCTCAAGTGTTCCTGTAGTAGAGTTGAAATTGTGTAATAATTTTTTTGTTATTTGTAAATTTATCAGTATATTTCTTGAACATGTCTTTTTTTTTTTAGTAATTTTAATTAAAACTTTTTTTTCATCATTCAAGGTTTGAAACAAGGCTATCAAATCAGCCAGGATTAAATTGTTGAATTTTTTGATGAATTTTGGAACTTTTCCGAATTTATAGCTTAAAAATTACAGATTTTCAAGATTGCGCTCAGATTTAAAGATGGCGGGTGCCCTTAAAATAATTGAATACTGCACTCTTGTAGGTAAAAATTAAACTAATGTGGCGACCACACACTCTAGCAGACGAAAATAATAACTCGGCAGCAACCTCCAGCAGACTAAAACAAAATGACGGCCATTACCTCATACTGGGTGACTAATATCTGCCTTGTCATTAGTGGCTCAAATTTCTAAAAGACAAGCAGACCTAAGACGGCGATGTCATGACCTTGACCTTGACCGTAAACTTGAAATATTTATATTCCAAGCAACACTTCCCTAAAATTTTCAACAAAAAAGTGCTTACTAAAATGTTTAGTTAATTAATCGATTTCTCTCTTCAGTTTGAATCCCGACGTGAGTAAACTTGTATTTTGTATACATTAAAAAAAACTTAAATACATTAAAAAAATAATTAAATAAATACTGCTTTCAACACACTCTATATTTTGAATTAAGATGTAACCGTTTCATTATTTGTAAAGGCCAACATATAGCAAATCCGTAATTTTGAGGTCAGATATTCGGAAAGTTATTAAAAATTAAAAAAATAATTACTATATTTTTAATAACAAATTAAGCCAATTTAAATTGAATCATCACCGTTACACATTTCTTTATGGTCATCATCCTGGATTATGGAAAAGATGCAATTTTCGTTACACCTGTCATTTTGGTGCCATCTGTGTTGTTTATGGCGTTATTATTGCACAATACATTACGATCACCATCGCACTTACGTCATAGAGTCGTTAGTTAGAACCTGGTAAAAACAAATTAAAAATGACAACACATCCTTCCTCCCGGGAAGCCAACGACAGACTGACATCGCACCACTAATGCCAAGAGATATATATATATATATAGATATATATATATATATATATATATAATAGATATAGATATATATATATATATATATATATATATATATATATATATATATATATATCGCAGTCATGTATCAAGTCTGGTTCGACATCTTGTATTCGTCTACTGGAAACAGCCATCTATATTTCATCTGCTAGAGGGCGCTATAACCATGTTAAATTTATTATTTTTACCAAATATAGTGCTGTTTATATTAATGCCATTGTGTCCGCCATTTTGTGGCAGTTTTGGGCGCCATATTGAAAATCTGTTTTTATTAAGATATTGTTATGATTTACCGCGGGAACTTAAATAATAGCCCAATTAAAGATTTAAATAAACACAGTTTTATTGATGGCCACTACTAATGTCACTTACAATTAATCTTATAAAATTGCCAAAAAATCAATTGCAATTAAAAATAGTGTATTACCAGTCACTCGTTTCTTAAAATCCACACACCTCGCTCGGCTTCACCTCTGGCGCAACTCTCGCCTCAGAGTCCCTCGTGGATCTCAGCCGCGGGACTCTGTCGCCGCACTCCGCCACCGCCGACAAACTTGCCTTCGCTGAGTTCCCATTCGACGCCTTGCTCGGAACTTCGCTTGGAACTCCGCCGCGTCCGCGACACTATAACCCGGAACTGAACTCTTCGGCCTGGAACCTTCGTCCAAGTACTTCGCCACTCTGCCGCACCCGCGCCACTATCGCCCCGGAAGCTCCGCTGCGGGGAGGCTCCCGCCTCAACTCTCCTTCTGAACTCCCTTTACTGAGGCTAAAGTCCACTTTTTATATATCAGCCGCCATTTATGGAACTTACGAACGCGGCCGGGGCCAGTCGCGTCTTTACGCGCCGACACGACGGCAGAAATCTCTCGAAACACGTGACGGCAGCACGCATATCTGGGCAGCTGTCAGGTTTCAGTTACGTGTCAAAGGCAAGGCACCAAGCGGGGAGTGGTTGGGAAGGAGGGGGGAAAGCGACAATCCTTGTTATTTTCCAGGCGCGCGCGGCGTTGAGCATGTTGCGGCAGTCGCCAGCCAGCTCTGCACCTGCACGTGTCCCGGCCTTGCTCATGTTAGAAACAATATAATTTTGGGATGAATTGCAAAAATCATTACGCCAATTCAGCAAATAATTAATTGATTGATTCGATTGGTTATAGTGTAAGTTTAATCCTTGTTCGACTAAAAAATGGTAATTTTAGGTAAAAAAAAAATTAAAATATAAGTACATCTGGTAAAAAGTCGTAAAAGAGGCTGAAATTATTCTACTACCGGTCTGAAGTCGGCTGATAATGATATACGTATTGTCCACAATCTTAAAAATTCGTAATAATTAACTTAGAAGTTGGGCAAAAATTCCATATATAATTATAAATCTAAACAATAATATCCTGATTGAACTGATCGATTCAATTTTTTGGTTCGATTCACAATTTGTAATAAAAATAACTAAAACTTATAAAAAATATATTTTTGTTTCCCATTAACTTTTTTGAGGAGTTTATCAATCATTATCTCTATGAAAAAAGAATCTAAACAAGATACCTGTCGGTGAGGAAAAAAAAAGGTGTTTTCTATACCTACCACAAAAATTCAAATTTTCCATGGGTAGGGCGGGGCTATTGAGCAAAGTTTCACTTTTTGCGGTTAAAGCTCCTCAACGATAAGTATTAATGGCTTGTTATGCATACTGAAGGATTACGAATTTATCCGTTTGCAAATGTGTCCAGTAATTTATTTCTTACAAGAAGAATTTAAGAGTTATAGCTGTTTAAATGCAGAAAGTCAAGTATGCTCAACGTACCCTATAGGTGAGGTAAATTGAGCGAGGGCAAATTGAGCACTTCGAATGTCTAGCCAAATGATGGGTTGAATGTTAACTAAACACAAAATAAAATTTCTGTTTGATAGTCAACTTTTTATTTATAGTCTTTTAGTGACAAAACTACTAAATTATAAGTAAATTTCTTTGATTAATAAACTGAAAATAGAATCAAGAAAACATCAACGTATCTTAAACTTAACTTTGGAATTAGTTTCAGTCTTTCTGATCAAATTCTGACTTGAATATTTATATAATTCTCAATAAAGCTTATGTTAATAAGAAAATATTATTATATAAAAGATGATGTTAATGAGATATAGGAAACTTCATCGACGTTGTCACTGTTGCAATTTTAACAAATATTTCTTTTAAGAGTCCTCTTGCGTGAGAGAAAATACTTGCCTCGGTATTGCATAACCCATGGATGAATCATCACCTTCGTTTAATTTCTTCAAAAATCTGGTCAAAGTCATCCGTTTGATACCGAATATTTTGCGGCGGCATTCACGCTTTTTCCATTCATCGTTGACCGCCTTTGCAGCATCATTTAAGTATTGAGTTAGGTAAGAACATCTCGTAGTCTTTCTTTTATAAGTCTTCATTCTAAAAAAAATAAAAAGCATATGTTACCTTAGTTATAATTCGAGGTGTTAGTTGAACAACTATAACTCAACTAACCCCAATCCGAAATTTTAAAACAAAAGTGAAGTTATGAAAAACGTGTTATAATTATACCCAAAATATTTATACATATCAAAAGTACTATAAATTTATTAAAGTTTAACAAATACCTGATTAAAATCGGATAAAATTTAACTATTACAGACCAAATATTCCGCTTATAATGATATAACTTTTTGGCTACATAATAAACAATGCGCGTGTGTAGGTACTTCACTCGATCGACTAGTCGCCACTAGCGGTCTCGTGGTGAGTTTTCCTCCCGCGACCCCTTCTTTTCGCTTTTTGATGCCTTCGCGTGTGGTGAATAGTTTTCGAGATATTTCGATTGCCCAAATTGCCCCTATGCTCAACTAGCCCCGTCCTACCCTACTTGGAATAACTTCTAACCTTTTTTTGTACAACTTTAAGTGTAAGGGCCAAGTGTCTTTGGACCACGAAGCCAATCCATGTACAATGTTATTCTATAGAACAAATAGCCCTATCGGTAAACCAAGAGACCAATCGACTTGAATGCAGACATAACGATCCCTATTTAACAGTAAAATAAGATCATTTACAAGATGCTGTCACATACATTGACTCCAAATGTCTTTGCATCCAAAAGTCATTGCCTCCAACACTTTGGATCCGTCTTTGACTCTAACTACACCATTTGCCCCAAGTGCTTCAACTGTCTTTGAATCCAACAGTAACTGACCCCAAAAGTTAATTCTCCAATGCAAAAAATGCTGCTCCATCACCTCTAAGTGCTCTAAACATACAACTACATCAAAGCTCCAAATGCTCCAAGAGTGCCAATGCTATTAATTCCACCGCAAGGCTTCTATGGTATAATATACGCCACAAATTCTAAAGCCAAATAAAGATATTATTTAAGTCTCAGAGCATGAGACCTACTCCCTGTTGTAATGCCAGTATATTGGCTATATATATCCCAATTTCACAACCGAAAACTCAGGCAATTAATAATGTGCTTATTTACTTCCATAATTGTACGTGGCCGGCAGATCTGGCCCCACTCAGCTACACAGATGGCTACAAGTTACGCTAAACATTTGGGAAAACACATGGTTTACAATTGCACACTGATTGGTACAAGGATTAACACCGAAATAATCATTTCTTTCACATGCAAGTGTTTAACAGCGTCTTTCTGTACATGTTATCCGCTGGAGTTGAGTTGTGTTAACCATCGGAATGTCAGACAAAATAGCATCCACTATCTTGTCTTTCAGTTTGGCCACTATATTGAAAAGCTATCAAATATGTCTAACTATTTAAAAAATATATATATATATATTGGTGTTTTGGGTTCTTTATTAAAATCTCCGTAGCGTATGGATATTTAATTCATCTAAAAAATATAAAACATCATTACTTTTAATTTCTTTGTTTACAACAGTAATACAGTTAAAAAAATATATTTTTAAATTTCACATATTTATGATTTCAACTTCGTCGTAAATAGCATGCGAACTTATGCCGAAGTTTGAACTGTAAAAATATTTTTAAAATTTATTTTTTTTTATTTTAGTAATTGGTTTATTTTGAAATATTTTTTAAATAGTCCTAGTAAAATGTCACAAATTTTTAATTCGAAACTGCGATTTATTCTGCTCGTTATGGCTTCAATTATAGAGCTTGGTTTTAGTTTTGATTTTTTGTACATAATTTACTTTATATTTTTAGGTATTTTTTATTTGTTAGGTACAAATATATTGGGAAACTCTAATTTAATCTAAAAGATTTAAAGTGAAAGTTTAAAATAAGAGTTATTGTGCAGAAACCAAATAGTGGCAGAATGAAATCATCCCGTCCACATTTAAGCCTGTATCCTGTCCAAATATCACTCATTTTTTTTGTAAATTTGATACTTAATATTGATTAAATAAAAATTTTAATACGTAGTATATTTTAACTGAAAAAAATTTGCAAGCAAAATAAACATAGGTTAGCTAAGTTTATGGATTTAAAAAAATCTCTCTGTTGAATTGACTCAATCGTTTAGCAAATCCGCAATGATGTGATTGGATTTTGAGGGCAAAGACCCTGTGAAAATGTATTGCCTGTTTTGAGCGGATTGGTGGCTAAACTTTACATAAGCGTTAAATATCTATAGCACAAATATTAAAATTAAGTGTTAAATCACCTTTATAGTTTCTAACTATTTAAGGTTATATATTTATAAATAACAAATTGATTGAACTTTATAATTTATTTTAAGCAGATAGAGAAATTAAAAATATTATCATTTTAAACTGAATATTTTATGCACACTTTTTAAAGCTTATACTGGCATGCAGTAATTTATATACAAAATTTAAGTGTCCCTAGTAAATTCAGCTAGGATGTGATAATTATCAGCAAATGAGTAAACAGTTACAAAATATTGGGCATATTTCATCTTGGTGTAGTGAACAAGACCTCAAGATCTCTTGTGAAACGTTACCTTAAGGCTTGCTGAATAACTGATTTTTGTAGCAAATAATTAAATCGTTTAACAATGATCATTAAAATCAGAGAATACTCATCGAGATTAAGTTACATCATACTAAGGCATCATACATACGAAAAACTATAGATGTATACGATTGTTGATAAGATTAATTTTTTTGGTAACTGTCTTGTCCATAAATGCTTGCCAAAAGATCAGGCCTCAAGTTGATTATCACCCTTAAGGATACTGGAACATAGGTAGTATATTATACCCGAGTCTGGTGCAATGTCATTCTTATGCACTACGATTTGGTGGTTGCTTCTTGTGGCGGCTTGCCAATCGGAAAATTCGTCCATGTTTGGTCGTTTCTTCCGCACGGTAACTAAGATTAGGATCTTGTCGATAATCTTCGCTAAAATTCGTCTTTTTCATCAGCAATCCTGCACAGTTGTGCAAGTGTCGCCTACGAAATTCACTCACTTCAACTGACGAAATAAGTTAGTTTCTTTTCCGGTATTTGCCACATCTAATATGAAAATCGTTTTGTGTTAGTTCTTAAGGCGGTTCCTTAAACTTTTTAAAGAAGTTAAAAATATTTCGGAGGTTGGCGGATGCGAACCCACGACTTTTATATTACTGACTCACTTATTTGACCCCTTAGCTTATTATTATTTTTTTAATGTTTGGTTTGCCCGTTTTTTTTCATCACTAGACAGTCAAACAGCCTCCTTTATTTACTTATTATTTCTTATATTCTGACAATTTCGTGTTAGATTTTTAATGACTTCGACACATTAATGACAAATGTAAACAATTGCAAATTTACACCCATTCATTACCCAGGACTCAAACCCAGAACACCTCGCAACGTAAACTGATATGCATCCGACCTTGTTACGGAGGTTGGCATGGCTACTGGATGAATCATGACTAAAAATATAATATAAGTGTATAGGGCTACTAGTAATAATTTTGAACCTTGATAGTTCGGACCACTTTATTTAAAAACATACACCTTTTACCGCACGGCCAACGATATAGTTACCAGACTGAAAATGAAATAAGATTAATAAAAAATAACACACATATTCGCACTTGTATTTTTTTTTGTAAATTAAAGGACTAACAGCATCGCCAGCAAGAGGGCGTAGTCGCCAATTTTATTTTAAATACTTGCTACCAGTAACATTAGTTAACATACAATGTCAGTTAAATGACACTGCCACCATCTTGTTTTTAGTAATCGATACAAGGAGCGCCAGATTTACGTAGAACATAAGTCATTTTCTAAGTTGCGTTGCATTCTTACTAATTTTTAGTTTTACCTGCTATTAAGCCAATAACAAGACCGTCATATTATCCGCCATCTTGTCGAACGTCTAGGAACCCATCTTGAAATTATGTAAAATTGACCTAGTAATTGGGGAAAAATTCGAATATTAATGCATAAAGAAATTATAAAATAATTATTGATTCTATCACTATCCTAAATTTGTTCAAAACTTACATGATAATAAACATACATAATTTTAGTTAAATAATACAAATATATATAATTACCATAAAAAGAAGATTTGCGAAGAAAAAAAAAGAAAATTGAAATAAATTAATTATATAAAATATAAATGTACAATCAGGGAAATTAATGGCATTTCTCGAAGCCATTTTCCTTGCATGCCTTGACAAATATTTTCACGCCAGTTACACACAACAGTCGATTAACCAGGCAAGTCTATTCAGTAGCCAGGCACGTGATCAGTGGCCAGGCACAACCAGTCCATGGTTAGGCACGTTCAGTTCTTGGCCAGGCACGTATTCAACAGTCAGTCATGTCTAGTATGTGTCAAGGCGCGTCCAAACATGTATATTCAGTGGTCAGGCATGTATTTAGCGTAAAGCCATATTCAGTTTGTGTGTTGGACACATCCAGTTGATGGTTAGGCAATTCCAGTTTGTGGTCAAGCACGTATATTCAGTGGCATGATACGAATTTCCAGTAGGTGGTAAGATGCATCCAGTTTGTAGCAAGACATATCTTTTCAGAAGCCAGGCATGTAATCGGCAGCCAAGTACATTCGTTTTGTGGCCGACATGCCCTATTATCAGCTAGACATTTCCAGTCAGTGCCCAGCCACGTCCAGTTGTTGCCTAGACATATGCATTTGATGGCAAGGCACATCCAATAGGTAGTAAGGCGCGCCTAGGCTTTAGCCAGGCATGTCTATTCAGTGTCCAGGAATGCTCGCTCAGTAGGTGGCAAGTCATATCTAGTTGTAAGCCAGGTGCCACCTCTAGGTGGTCAAACACACCCAGTCAGTAGCCAAGAAGTATTTTTCGTCGATACTCAACAAACATTTTAAATATTTCATGCACAAATCGTGCGTTTAGGCAAAAAAACTCCGGACCAAGAGGTATTAATCAACGATAAGCAACATACGTTTTAAACAGGGCATGTTCTATGTCAGGCTTATATACCAGTCGTCTCCTAACCACACGATCAATGATGTCCTGAGTATATATTTGCAACAAAAGTATTTGTGTGCCATTTGTGGTGAACTTTCGGGGACTGATTGATGTATATTTGAAATCATCGCAGTCCCTTGAGAGTTTACTACAATAGGTGATGTCACTTCTATTCGAAAAGCATCAATTGGGGATTCTTCCTAAACATTTCACCCAAAACTAAGTGATGCTTTCTCAAAATGTTGTACAGAACGGGTGGACTCCAGTTTGAAAGTGGCGCCAGCGGAGTGACGTCATGCGCGGCGGCGGTAGCCGGTGGCCATGACACATGCGCGCTCCTGCAGCGGCCGAGTGCTGAGGCAGAGTGCGGCCAGCCTAATATTAACAAGTCCTGATCCACACGTCCGTTCTGGCGTGTTCGTGCATTTTCGGTTTTTTCCCTTTTGTAAAATTCACATTGGAATTTAAGCAGTAAGTACACTTCAAACTTGCGAAGTGAATTTGTATTCTATCCAGTACATTAGAATACTCATTATATGTTGGAATATTTTGTTTTTCATAGTATTTTACGCAAATTTCAGGTTAGATAATATGCTTCAGATTATTTTTGTTTGGCTACGGTACTTTGTTAGTCCATTTATATTTTTAACTTTAGTTATGTAACCACATTGTCTGTAAAAATTACTACATATTAATTCAGAGGGTTATTTGTTTCAGATTATTCATAGATGTTCAGCATTTTTTCAAGATCATGCATTTGTTTTTCCTGGTGGTTTTGAAGTTGTTTGCTTTCAAGCGAGGATATTTATGAACACATTTTGCCAGAGATGAATTATTGAGGTGAGTAGACATATTTAATTATAAGAACCCGCACATATCAGTATTAGCATTTTAAGAGTATATAATTGTATTTCACATAAAAGTTTATTATTATGTAATTCAATCTTATTAACTAAAATCATACATAAAGATAAATATTTACAGTGAGATTGTCATGTACAATCTAGACCAAATTTGGAAAGATTCTTAATCTGGTTTCTTTGAATGTCGTCAATAATTATTCCGTACTGCGTAGATAGATGTGTGCTTCAGGTCTTTATTCACACTTTGATGTAAATTAAAAGTTTCTTTCAAATTGTGTGGAAATTAAAAAATATATATATCTAATATTTAATTTATACTTCTGGCAATTACGGTGCTATAACCGTCACAAAAGGCACCAACAAAAACATTTAGAATTGTATTTTGGAAACTAACTGCGGCATTATATTTAAGATAACAAAAATTAATAATACATAAAAAAGGTGTAGTTAAACTAAATATATAATAATTAAAGTCATGTAAAACCTGTGCTGTCATGTTAAAAAGCAATAAAAAATTGTATAATAGCAGGATTGAGGACAGGAGGAGTATAAATGTGGATAGTGATAGTCTGCCGCCAAATTGGATGCAGATGTCGGGGCGGCCATACCTACTGGATAACACCTTTATAATAGTATTATACCGTAATAGCCAAATGTTATTAAAATATGACAAACTGATTCAAAATTTACTGAAATTTCTCCAAAATTAATAAGAATTACAGAAAATTTCCCTTAAAAAATTTTCAAAAATAAAAATAACCCTATTTCAAAGAAAACATTCATGTGTTGAGGGATTATTTCCCTTTATATTCCTTTAAAAATACAAAAATTTTAAATTCTAAAAACATCGAAATACTTTTGCCTCAGAAGGAACCAAATGTCCACAAGGGGGCACAAATTCCCAGAAGAAAAGCAGCCCTAAGACGCCGACTTCATGACCTTGACATTGACCATAAACTTGATATCTTTATATTTCGAGCAAAATTTCCCTAAAACATTCAACAAAAAAGTTTTTACTTCAAATGTTAAGTTACTTAAACGACTTCTGTCTTAAGATTGAATCCCGGGGTGAGTAACCTTGTAATTTTGTATAAATTAAAAAATACTTGAATACATTTAAAACATAATTAAATAAATACAGCTTACAATACTATCCATCCGACATCTTGTTTTCGTCTGCTGGAAACAGCCATCTATATTTCATCTGCTAGAGGGCGCTATAACAATGTGAAATTATTTTTACCAAATACAGTACAGTATATATTATTGACATTGTGTCCGTCATTTGGTGGCAGTTCTGGGCACCATATTGAAAATCTTTTATTGTTAAGATATTGATACGGTTTACCGCGGGTTCGTAGAGGTGAGCCTAATTAAAGATTTTATTACACACACTGTTTTATTGATGGCCACTACTTATTTTACTTACAATTAATCTTATAAAATTGCCACATAATCAATTGCACTTAAAAATGTTGCTTCACCAGTCACTCGTTTCTTACAATTCACACACCTCGCTCGGTCGCACCTCTGGCGCAACTATCGCCTCAGCGCCCCTCGTGGATCTCAGCCGCGGAACTCCGTCGTCGCACTCCGCCACCGCCGACGCACTTGCCTTCGCTGAGATCCCACTTGACGCCTCGCTCGGAACTTTGCTTGGAACTCCGCCGCGCCCGCTACACTATAACCCGGAACTGAACTCTTCGGCCTTGAACCTTCGTCCAAGGACTTCGCCACTCTGCCGCACCCGCTGCACTATCTTCCCGGAAGCTCCGCTGCGGGAAGGCTCCCGCCTGAACTCTTAGTCTTAAGTCCCTTGCTGAGGCCGACGCCCTCTTTTCATATATCAGCCGCCATTTCTGGAACTCACGAGTGCAGCCGGGGCCAGTCGCGTCATTCCGCGCCGACACGATGGCAGAAATCTCTCGAAACACGTTTCGGCGGCTCGTATAAAATATGGCAGCTGTCAGGTTTCCGTTACGTGTCAAAGGCAAGGCGCCGCGCGGGAGTGTAGGAAAGGAGGGGTGAAAGTGACAATCCTTGTTATCTTCCAGGCGCGCGCGGCACATATCATGTGGCGTCAGTCGCCAGCCAGCTCTGCACCTGCACGTTTTCCGGCCTTGCTCACATTCGAAACAATATAATTTCGGGATGAATTGCAAAAATCATCACCCCAAATCAGCATATAATTAATTGATTGATTCGATTGGTTATTGTGTATGTTTCGATCCTTGTTCGATTCAAAAAGGGCAATATGAGGTACCACGAAGGACCACGAAGCCAATCCATGTACAAAGTTATTCTATAGAACAAATAGCCCTCAAAGATTAACACTCAACTAAACATGGCTTTCACATGCAAGTGTTGAGAGCGTCTTTCTTTACATGTTATCTGCTGGAGTAGAAAGGTGTCAATCATCGGAACGTCAGACAAGAAAAAACATCTACTATATTGTCTTTCAGTTTGGTCGCTATATTGAAAAGCTATAAACAATGAGTAACTATTTTAAAAATATATATATATTTATTTATTTAGGTTTTTCAGTTTCTTAATTTAGATCTCTGTAGCGTATGGATATTAAATTCTTCTTTAAAACACAAAACTTTTTTTTTACTTTATTTACAACAGTAATTCAGTTACAAATATATATATATTTTTAATTTTCACATTTTAATATTTCATTTTCGTCGAAAAAAACATACGAAATTATACCAAAGGTTGAATTGTAAACAGATATTTAAAATTTAATTTTTACTTTAGCAATTAGTTTCTTTTATAGTTTTTTTTAATATTCCTATTAAAAAAATCACAAATTTTGAATTCAAAACTGCCATTTATTTTGCTCGTTATGGCTCAAAAATAGAGATTTGTTTTAGCTTTGATTTTTTTGTAATTAATTCACTTTATATTTGTATATATTTTTTATTTGTTAGGTACCAATATATTCGTAAAATCTCATTTAATCTAAAAGATTTAAAATGAAATTTAAAAATAGGGGTTATTGTGGAGATCAAGTTTCCGAAAACCAAATAGCGGCAGAATTAAATCATCCTGTCCACATTTAAGCCTGTATCCTGTCCAAATGTACCTTCGATACTAAATATTGATTAAATTAATATTTTACATGGTATATTTTAACTCAGACGACTTTTGCAAGTAAATAAACATAGGTTGGCTAAGTTTATGGATTTAAAAAAATCTCTGTGTAGAATTAAAATGATCTTTAGCAAATCCGCACATATGAGACTGGATTTTGAGGGCAATGACCTTGTGAAAAATAATTACACTTTTTGAGCAGATTGGTGGCTAAACTTTACATAAGCATTAGATGTCTATAACACAAATCTTAAATTTAAGTGTTAATCACAATTATAGTTTCGATCTATTTAGAGTTATATATTTCTAAATAACAACCAGATTGAACTTTATAACCTGTTTTAAGCAGACAGAGAAAATAAAAAATATATCTTTTTAAGATTATAATATCTTTTGCACTCTTCTTGAAACTTATTAAGGCAGGTAGTAACTTAGATAGAAAATTTAAATGTCCCTTGTAAATTCAGCTAGGATGTGATATTTATCAGCAAATAAGAACACGGATACAAAATATTGGGGATATTTACTCTTGGGGTGGTGAACAAGATTTCAGGGTTTGTGAAACGTTAGCTTAAGGCTTGCTCAATAACTGATTTTTGTAGCAAATACTACAATTGTTTAAAATCAAAGAAAACATATCGAGAGTAAGTTACATCATACACTAAGTTAGATGCTATGTATGAAAAACTACCGATGTATACGAAAGTTGATAAAATGAATTTTTTGGTTACTGTCTTGTAGATAAATGCTTGCCAAAAGATCAGGCCTCTAGTTGATTATCACCCTTGAGAATAATTGCAACATAGGTAATAATAATACCTAATTCTGGTACAATGTTATTCTTATGCACTACTATTTGGTGGTGACTTCTTGTGGCGGCTAGCCAATCGTTAGGCTTCGGTCATATTCGGTAGTTTCTTCCGCTTGGAAACTAATATCAGGATTTCGTCGATAAATTTCGCTAGAATTTGTCCTTTTCATCAGCAATCCTGCACAGTGGTTCGCAGTTGTGCAAGTGTCGCCTACAAAATGCACTTATGTCGCCAGAGAAAATAAGTTAGATTTTTTTACGGTATTACATACATCTAATATAAAACTCGTTTCAATTTAGTTTTTTAGGTGGTTCCCTAAAAGATTTAAGAAGTTATAATATTTCGGACTTTGGCCGATTCGAACCTACGACTTTTATATTACGGAATTACATTTTTGACCCCCTTCTTTTTATTGATTGAAGACTAGTACATGCTCATTACAGTACACAACAGAGTATTTTTACACTAAAGGATTGGTTACATAGTCCACCCCATCATGCACACCAACAAAACAACACAAACCCTTACAAATTTAAAAACGCAAAAAGGTAAAGCCCATATCTCCTTCTGAGTGTTTTGTTTTTGCCCATGGCCCATCTGTCAAGTCGTAACTGGGAAATGAAGTCCCGCAGGAAGTACGGCTCCGGAGTTGTAAACACGAAAGCGATCGGATGCGACACCAGCCATAAAGCAGCCCTCCTCTTCACGGACGGAACGCTGTAAATCCAAGGTAGCACATTCTGTCCGCACATACATCTCTCGGTGTTACTTCCAGGAGTCTTGCCAGTGTTCTTTGTCACCACACCCACAGTCGCCCCGAGGAGAAGCACACGTACACTATATGTAGAGCCGTGTCACACTAGCCACAGATCTCACACAGGTCGTCCCGGGATAGTGCGATTCGTTTCCTGTGGTATTTGGTAGGGATCAAATCATTCACGAAAGCATAAGCGGCAGCCCGGAGATGCGTGGGTAGCTCAGGATCGGAGATGTTTTTCCATACGTGAGCCCAATGCAATGAGAGTACTTTGGTCTGTAAGTGGGGTGTCGTGTTGATTGCTCTGCGATAAAAATCGTAGAGTTGACGAGTGGACACATCCGTACCATCGGTAAGTTCGGAAATGGTAGTCCTTAATGTCTGGGCGGCAGTCCTGTAATGCCGGGGGAGGTTCCCCACCACTTCCCATGATTCACTGTACAAGGCAGCTGTATGGTCACCCGGTAAGACCCGATGTATGGAGGTCTTCTGGAATAAGGCGCTGGACTTTATCTCATGCTCGATGAGCCCTTATCCTCCTTTCTGGACAGGCAAAGTTAGTTGGTCTCTACTGACTCTGAAGAGGAAACCCTGCCATATAAACCACCCCACATATTTCCGGATGCGGGCAGCAGTTGCAGCTGTCATCGGGAACACCTGTGCCATATACCATAACTGAGACAGAGAGTATGTGTAGACAACATATACCCGTTGCAGAAGATCTAAATGTCTCAGGCGTGCTTCTAGCAGGCTGCCACGTACATTTAGCACCACCTTGTTCCAGTTCTCTTGAAGTGTTCGCTCGATGTTGTTTGTGAAAATAATTCCTAGCGTGCGCATCGTCTCTGTGGGGTTGAAAGGGTGCGGTGGAGAGATAACGTCGGGTGCAGCTTTCAAGTTCAACAAGTGTGTTTTATCGAAGTTGCATTTAGCCAGTGTCGCTAGGTGATATGCCGATAGAATGTCGTGGGCGACTGCTAACTCCCTTTGACTGCGCAGTATTACCATGATGTCGTCGACATATCGAACGCACGTCAAGCGATTCCGATTAACACTTAATGCTGAGAAAATGGTATTGAACCTCCTAACAATGGGCTGAATGTATATCACAAAAAGTGCCATGGAGAGGGGCACCCTTGTCGAACCGATGATAGGACCGGGGAGGCGTCACCAAATCTTCCATTGATGGATAACTTCGAAGATAAGTCGCCACGGAAAACTCGTAATGTTGTTCTCACTGTGTGCGGGAAATGCCAGTGCTCAATCACCCCGTTCAGGAACGCCCAATTCACCCTATCGAAGGCTTTTTCGAGGTCTAAGTTCAGAAGGGCGACAGCACCATGCGAGTTCTGTGCCATTATCTGTACATCCCAAAGGGCAGTGGTGGCATGCGTAATGGACATACCTGGCACAGCACAGTGTTGATCCGGACAAATGACTTGTGAGAGCACGTCCTTAATGCGATGAGCATAAACCCGCGCAATGTGTTTGTAGTCCACGCATAGAAGGGTGACTGGCCTGTAGTGAGATATCTCTCGTGGGCGTGTTCTCTTGGGAAGAAGAACTATAATGCCTTCCGCTTGTTTGCATCCAAGGCGTCCCCGTTGTAGAACAGTTCGAACCATTTCACAGAATTCTCCTCCTCTGATTGTCGTCTAAAAATGTTAGTAAAATTCGTATGGAATGCTATCTATGCCAGGAGAATTTGCTTTTGGAGCCCGTCGAATTATTTATGTGATTTCGTCCTCCGTTGTTTCTGCCCCCAGTTCATTTTGTGCTTCGTCCCCAAGGCTTGATGTCATATGAATCCAGAAACGCTGCCCTTGCATCATAGTCGATGGCATGTTCTGCATGTAGCTCCTTGTATTCACTGGTTAATGCCTTCAGTATTTCATTCGTATCCATTATTTCCATTCCATCTTCCTTCATTATCGAGCTTATGTGTCTCTTCATTCGCATCTTCCGCTCTCGCATGAAGGAATGTATGCTAAGCCGTTCGTGTTGGAGCGCACTCTGGGTGTTACTGAATCCGATTCTGCTTTCCATGTTAGTTCGGTGAATGGCCATTATTTTCCCCTTCAGTTGGTGACACCTATCCCTCACATTCGTGTCCAAAACTATATATCAGCTAAATGGCACTACAACAATATTGTTTTTGGTAATCGATACAAGGAGCGCTAGAGTTACGTAGAACATTAGTCATTTTCTAGATTGCGCTGCAGTCTTATTACTTTTACTTTTACCTGCTAGAATGCCAATAACAAGACCGAATGACATCCACCATATTATCGGCCGGTTTGGCTCCCACCTTTAAAAATTCTGTAATAATAACCTAGAATTTCGGGAAAAATTCCAAAATTAATCAAAAATGGCAGTTATAAAATAACAATTGAATCGATCGATATCCTTAATAGGTGCAATCTTTTCTAAGTAAAAAAATAAACATTATTTCAGTTTAAAAATAACAATTTATTTAAAATTACCATAAAAGTGACAAGTTCGAGAAATAGTGCAACAAAAATTGAAATAAAAAATTTATTACTAAAAATCTACAAGTGCAAACAAGGATATTACTAAAGTTTCTCGTTTTCTGCAGTCTTCTTAAAAGGCGTTAATATTCTTTGCATGCCTTGACATTTATTTTCAAGCCAGTTATACACAACAGTCGATTAACAAGGCAAGTCTATTCAGCAGCCAGGCACGTAATCAGCGGCCAGGCACATCCAGTCGATAGTTAGGCACGTTCTTTCTGTAGCCAGACATGTATTCTACAGTCAGGCATGTCCAGTATATGTCAAGGCGCACCCAGTTGATGTCCAGTAATGTATATTCAGTGGTCAGGCATGTATTTAGCATATAGCCACATTAAGTTTGTTGGCTAAACACATCCAGTTGATGGTAGACAATTGCAGTTTGTGGTCAAGCACGTAAATGCAGTGGCAAGGTACGAATTTCCAGTAGGTGTTAAGATGCATCCAATTTGTAGCAAGGTATGTCTATTTAGTAGCCAGGCATGTAATCAGCACACAGGTACATTCATTTTGTGGCCGACATGCCCTATCATCAGCTATACATTTCCAGTCAGTGCCCAACCACGTCCAGTTGTTGCCTAGACATATGAAGTTGATGACAAGGTACATCCAATTGGTAACCAGGCGCCACCAGTACGTGGTCAAACACACCCAGTCAATAGCCAAGAGGTATTTATCGTCGATACTCAACGAACATTGTAAATAGTTCATGCAGAAATCATGCGCATCGGCAATGAAACTCCGGACCAAGAGGTATTATTCACCGATAAGCAACATACATTTTAAACAGGTCATGTTCTATGTCAGGCTTATATACCAGTCGTCTCCTAACCACACGATCAATGATTTACTGAGTAGAGACTCATCGATAATGATTCATCGTTTAAAAGGAAGCACATTCTATAAATAAATCACATTATTCTAAATCTAATTACGAAAAAAGAAATACATGAAGGGATATTTTATTTTTTAGGAATAACCAGATAACAAGGATATTCTCCCACGATACTGTGTGAACTTTTGGTTCTTTGTGAGGCAAAATACTTTTGAGGTGTTTTGTAATATCAAAGTTTTTAATTTTAAAGTATTAAATAAGAAATTTTCCCTCAAAACATGTATTTTTCCCTCGAAATGGATAAATTCTTGATTTTTTTGAAATTTTTGATTATTTCTGCTGATTTCGGATAATTTTAGACAAATATTTGGGTTTATTTTGAGACATTGTTAGCAAATTTTTACAAATTTTGTAGGTCTCGAAAGTTCAAGGTCATACAAGATAGCTGCCATGAAATCAGAGTCCAAGATGGTGAACGAAAATCAAATTATACACACATACTCCTGTCCTCGGTCCAGTTATTATATACTACTCATAAAACAAAAAAATTAATGAATTAAAATTAAACAGATATAATAAAAACATTCCAATATTTACATGTTTTTAAAAAATATTTAAAACTAATGTATTAAAAATAAACACGTGACAATCGAGTGAAATTTAATAATAGCAAATACAATTTTAATATTTTGATATTTTTTATAATATAATAATTATTTATAAACATTGCGTATTTTTTATACTGATAGAACCACTACAATTTTTGTAGAAACTTCAAAGTAAAACAAACATGAAGTTTATAAGTGGGACGATGTTTAAATGGACAGCTTTTTTAAAATATTATTTAAAAAGTTAAAATATATGTAAATAGCCCAATGGTGGAAGAAAGAAATGTTTCGACAAAGATATCTTGTGCCATTTGTGGTGAACTATCGGGGACTGATTAATGTAGATTTAAAAACATAATAGTCCCTGTATAGTTCACTACAATAGGTAATGTCACTTCTATTGAAAGAGCATCAATTGGGGATTCTTCCTGAACATTTCAACAAAACTAATTTATGCTTTCTCAAAATATTGTTACAGAACGGGTGGACTCCAGTTTGAAAGTGGCGCCAGCGGAGTGACGTCATGCGCGGCGGCGGTAGCTTGTGGCCATGGCGCATGCGCGCTCCTGCAGCGGCCGAGTGCTGGGGCAGAGTGCGAACAGCCTTATGTTCAGACGTCTTGATTCACACGTCCGTTCTGGCGTGTTCGTGCATTTTGGGTTTCTTCCCTTTTGTAAAATTAACATTGAAATATAAACAGTAAGTACACTTCAAACTTGCGAAGTTAATTTGTATTCTATCCAGTACGTTAGAAAACTCATAAAACGTTGGAATATTTTGTTTTTCATACTATTTTACGCAAATTTCAGGAAAGATAATATGCTTATGATAATTTATTTTGTTTGCAATACTTTGTTAGTCCATTTACAAGTTTCAAATCTAGTTATGTAACCATATTATCTGCAAAAATTACTATATATTAATTCAGAGTGTTATTTGTTTCAGATTATTTATAGATATTTAGCATTTTTACAAGATCATGCACACGTTTTTTTTTTTTTTTTTTGGTTGTTTAGCAGTTGTTTGCTTTCAAACGAGGATCTTTATGAACACATTTTGCCAGAAATGAATTATTGAGGTGAGTAGACAAATTTAATTTTAATAACCAGATCATATCAATATTATCATTTTGAGAGTATATAATTGTTTTTCCACATAAAAGTTTATTTTTATGTATTTCAATTTTATAATCTAAAATCATACATTAAGATAAGTTTTAACACTGAGATTGTCATGTAAAACCTAGTCCAAAGTTTGGAAAGATCCTTAATCTGGTTTCTATGAAAGTCGTCAACAATTATTCCGTACTGCGCAGATAGATGTGTGCTTCAGGTCTTTATTCACAATTTGATGTAAATTAAATGTTTCTTTCTAATTGTGTTGAAAATAAAAATAATATATCAGTAGTATATAATAGGGGCTCCGGGGACTGGCTTCTGGTTGTGGATTGTGTGGAAGGTGACGTCACATCGGCCAATTGTATTTTGACGTCACAGCGGCTATCTTGTATGAGCGTAACGGTACACGGAGTAACGGGACACAGCGTAACGGGACACATCATAACAGGACAAGTATTACTTTGACCTTTGACCACGACCCCGGCGGCCATTTTGGATCAGCCATCTTGGATCCACCATTTTGGTTAAAGTCATTTTGTTTTCTCGAACATTCCGTCATTTTGTTTTCCGCCATTTTGAATTATGACGTCACCGTTGCAATTTCCGTTACGGTCGCCATATTTAAAATCTTTATTATCAGATTTTAATGAAAAAAAAATTAAAATTTATAAAAAATTTAATTAATAAAATTTGAATAAAAACTATTTCAAACTCATACATTTTTACACGGAGCTCTGAGACCTCGGTTCGAACCCGGTAAGTGCAAAAAATAGCGACCGATCCTTCCCTCACAGTGGGTGCTGGCAGACTGGTCCCCACCACTTTGTTAAAAGCATATATATCGTCAGGTAACATGATGTCACATACGCCATCTTGACTTCGTTGCTGAAAGCCATCATTAATGTATTGTCGGCTAGAGTGTGCTAATGCCATGTTAGTTTAATTGTTATCCGCTAGAGTGCAGTTATCATTTATTATGACTGTGACACCCGCCATCTTGTCATTTGGGCGCCATCTTAAAAATCCGTAATTTTAATGCTAGAGATGCAGGAAAAAGTTCAAAGTTCATTAAATAAATTGCCAATAAATATAATGATTGATTAGATCGACGAAGGTCCTTGGTTCGAAACCAGTAAGAGCAAAAAATAAAAAACAACAGATCCTCCACAGAAGCCACCTACAGACTGATCTACCGCCATTAATACCAAGGTAAATATATCGTCTGCTGATATGATGATATGAAGTCATGTCCGCCATCACGTCTTCATCCGCTGGAGACCACCATCTTGTTTTCGTCTGCTAGAGTGTGCCGATACCATGTTAGTATAAGTTTCTGGTCACCATACCCTTGTCCTCAACTGTTGGCATTGAACTTTGAACTTGACCTTGAACTTTGACCTTGACCTTAACTTTGTCATTGACCTTGAACTTTGACCAACACCTTGAAATTTTACCTTGACCTTGAGATTTGACCTTCACCTTGAAATTTGACCTTGACCTTGAAATTTGACTGTGACCTTTAAATTTACCATTGACCTTGAAATATGACCTTGAACTTGAAATTTTACCTTGACTTTGGAATTTGACTTTGACCTTAAACTTCGACCTTGACCTTGAAATTTGACCTTGATTTTGTCGACCATCATGGATACAAAATTTTATGTTCAGTACATGATACCAGGAGCTACCACCTGCTGGAGTACACCATCTTGTGTGTGTACTCGTCTTATAGAGTATATTTCCATCTGGATAATTTTATTATAACCCACTACAGTGCAGTAATCATTTATTACCGAGGTGCCCCCGCCATCTTGAAATTTGGGCACCATCTTGAAATCGTGTAATTATTTAGCTAGAAATTCGGGAAAAAATCAAAAATAAAAAAAATCACTCATTAATATTTATATTGAATCGCTGGATTCTGGCCCTCGATTCGATACTTGAACAGTGACAAGTATAACAAAATATTAAATAAATTTAATTTTCTGTTTTGCCATTACCTTTCGCGGAGAATATAAATCATTCTCTCTTCAAAAATAAAACACAAATGAATCTACGACAATATTCGAATAATTAAATACGTTGCCGATAAGCCTAACATGAAAGTATAGTTTTTCAATAATCTGAAAAACCTCTAAACCGTTCATGTACAAAGCCATAAATACATATAGACCAAGCATCTTCGGACCGAGAGACTGGGTCATAATCAATGTCAGACGTATAGACCAGTTATTTCCGAACCTCACGACCTTGCTCATCGTCAGCTAATTATATTCAATTGAACCAATGGGATCATGTTTTTTATGCTACAAAAGGACCAAGAATCCAATCAAAAAGGCAACACCATTAACAAAAAGGAAGCACATTTGGAAGCACTATCAACAAAAAAGGCAGCACATTTGGAAGCACCATAATCAAAAAGGCAGCACATTTGGAAGCACCATCAAAAAGGGAAGCACATTTGGAAGCACCATCAACAAAAAAGGTAGCACATTTGGAAGCACCATCAATAAAGGAAGCATAATTGGAAGCACCATCAACAACAAGGCAGCACATTTGGAAGCACCATCAAAAAAGGAAGGACAATTGGAAGCACCATCAACAAAAAGGCAGCACTTTTGGAAGCATCATCAAAAAAAGGCAGCACATTTGGAAGCACCATCAACAAAAAGGAAGCACATTTGGAAGCACTATCAAAAAAGGAAGCACATTTTGGAAGCACCATCAACAAAAAGACAGCACATTTGGAAGCACCATCAAAAAAGGAAGCACAATTGGAAGCATCATAACAAAAAAGGCAGCACATTTGGAAGCACCATAATCAAAAAGGCAGCAAAGTTTTGATGCATCATCATAAAGGCAGCAAAGTTTTGATGCACCATCATAAAGGCAGCACATTTTGGAAGCACCATCAAAAAAGGAAGCATATTTGGAAGCTCCATCAACAAAAAGGCAAAAAGGAAGCACAAGTTACGAGTACTATGTCTTAGTTAGAAATCAGAATACAAGAAATAAAAACATTAAATTTTTATAATTTAAATTATTTATTTTATTTCTTTACATTATACAAATGCAAGTAAAACAAGATATTACTTTATGTAGCCAGCTTTCCTCAGTTCTTTGAGTATGAAGGATATTTATTTGATGCACGAATAGTTTCCTGCACAAAGCTAGCCATGTAGAAGTCATAGCCGGTCAACCAATATGTTTGGATCTTTCCATGATGTGTAATCATTCTCTTCTACCACCATCTTCCTTGTACGTTTATAATAAATATTATGATCTCTGGTGTCTTCCGTTTTACCACCAACCTCAGGGTAACTTTCATTTTTGAGACAGTGATCATCACAAGCTTGATCAGATTTATTTAATATATCACGACGTTTCCATCGTTTCGGTCTCAGGACACCGCCACATTCTTCGATCTTATCAGCTTTAGGTGCTTCATCACAGTCTATGTCTTTGTCAACAGCCTCAGTGTCAGTGTAACAATCACCGTAGAAGGCATCGTCTTCACCAAGATTATCGTAAGAATTCGATGTCGAAGTGTCTTCATCATATTCATGCTTCCATTTTAGAAGTCCTTCATTTTTACAAAGTAGGAAATATCTACTTGAATTCGGCTGGAATTTATTCTCACTTTTCACGTAAAGGATCCTTCCATTGTCTTCATTCTTCCATAAATCATCAACCTCCTTCAATTTAAGTTCTTTGTAGAAATCGGAAGAGCCAGGAAATTCATTGTCGTAATGCAGATCACTCTTCCTTAGTCTAGAAGATTCATCGTTGTCCTATAGTTTGTACGCAGGCTTGACGTTACAAGTTCTGCCATGTCTTTTTAAGCTCTCTCCCCGCGTAAACGACTTGCTACATCGAACACAACTTATCATATTGCGTAGTGGATTTTTAACACAGTCATTCTTTTCGTGTTGTCTTCATTCTTTCTCAAGATAAACTCTTTGCTGCATAACTTATACCTATGTTCTTTCGATACATCGTCAGATATCAAATCAGAATTCATATTAGTTACTGAGACTAATGCCAGATACAAATTGAGTGTTTTAAATTAGATCCATTACTTAAATAGAATTTTTTTCATATTTCATCAGCGAGAATTAATATACCTCATGCAAAGGTACTTGATGCATGTAGTTCGGTTTTTTTAACAACAGATGTCGCCATATGTAGCTTGCAGGTGAATAATATTTAGTTATTTTATGCGGGATGCGGTATGCTCACTAACGATCGCAAAAGAAGGATGACTTCGCTAGACTCCAAGGAGAAGGATGTTCGTCCTTCCTGTTAGTGCTTCTTAGATTTCTCAGAGATTATTATTATTTGACTGAGTAATGATATTTTTTTTAATTTCCACATTATAAAAATATTACAAGTGTTGATTAAGTAGCAGAAATGCACTAATTAAATGCAACCTTGAATAAAATGACATGCCCTATTAAGTAAAAAAATCCTTCATGCAGAGATCAATTTCTCATCTGTAACCAGAAGCACTCGTAGAAAACCATAAGATGTCTAGTCAGGAATAATCAGAAGAACTCGGAGAAAACCATAAGATGTCTAGTCAGGAATAATCAGAAGCACTCGGAGAAAACCATCAGATGTCTAGTCAGGAATAATCAGAAGCACTCGGAGAAAACCATCAAAATAGTGGCTATATTAATCTTCTGTACATGTTATCCGCTGGAGTAGAGTGGTGTCAACCATCGGAATGTCAGACAAAATAGCATCCACTATTTTGTTCCTCAGTTTGGCCGCTATATTGAAAAGCTATCAAATATGTATAACTATTTAAAAATATATATATTTATTTTGGTGTTTCGGGTACTTTATTAAGATCTCTGTAGCGTATGGATATTAAATTCATCTACAAAATATAAAACATTATTTTGTTATTTCTTTTTTTAAAACAGTAATTATACAGTTAAAAAAGTATATTTTTTAAATTTCACATATTTATGATTTCAACTTCGACGTAAATAACATGCCAACTTATGCCGAATTTTGAACTGTAAGCAGATGTTTAAAATTTTATTATTTATTTTAGTAATTGGTTTCTTTTAAATTATTTTCAATAGTCCTAGTAAAATGTCACAAATTTTGAATTCGAAACTGCCATTTATTCTGGTTGTTATGGCTTCAAATACAGAGCTTTAGTTTTGCTTTGATTTTTTTGGTAATTTATTTACTTTATATTTTTATGTATTTTTTATTTGTTAGGTACAAATATATTAGGGAACTCTAATTTAATCTAAAAGATTTAAAGTGAAATTTTAAAATAGGGGTTATTGTGGAGATCAAGTTACCAGAAACCAAATAGTGGCAGAATTAAATCATCCTGTCCACATTTAGGCCTGTATCATGTATCCAGTATATTTTAACTGAAAAGAAATTTGCAAGCAAAATAAATATAGGTTGGCTAAGTATATAGATTTAAAAAAAAACCTCTGTGTAGAATTGAATTGACCGTTTAGCAAATCCGCAATGATGAGACTGAATTTTGAGGGCAATGACCCTGTGAAAATTTATTGCCTGTTTTGAGCGGATTGGTGGCTAAACTTTACATAAGCGTTAGATGTCTATATCACAAATCTTAAAATTTAGTGTTAAATCACCTTTATAGTTTCTAACTATTTAAGGTTATAGAATTCTAAATAACAACTTGATTGAACTTTATAATCTTTTTTAAGCGGATAGAGAAAATAAAAAAAATTATCATTTTAAACTGAATATTTTATGCACACGTTTTGAAGCTTATACTGGCTTTCAGTAATTTATATACAAAATTTAAGTGTCCCTAGTAAATTCAGCTAGGATGTGATAATTATCAGCAAATGAGTAAACAGTTACAAAATATTGGGCATTTTTAATCTTGGTGTGGTGAACAAGATCTCAAGATCTCTTGTGAAACGTTATCTTAAGGCTTGCTGAATAACTGGTTTTTGTAGCAACTACTTAAATCGTTTAGCAATGATCATTAAAATCAGAGAATAATCATCGAGAGTAAGTTACATCATACTAAGGCATCATACATACGAAAAACTATAGATGTATGCGATTGTTGATAAGATGAATTTTTTGGTTACTGTCTTGTCCATAAATGCTTGCCAAAAGATCAGGCCTCAAGTTGATTATCACCCTTGAGGATACTGTAACATAGGTAGTATATTATACCCGATTCTGGTGCAATGTTATTCTTATGCACCACGAAATGGTGGTCGCTTCTTGTGGCGGCTTGCCAATCGTTAAAATTCGTCCATATTCGGTCGTTTCTTCCGCACGGTAACTAAGATTAGGATCTCGTCGATAATCTTCGCTAAAATTTGTCTTTTTCACCAGCAATCCTGCACAGTGGTTCGCAAATGTTAAGTGTCGCCTACGAAATTCACTCACTTCGCCAGACGCAATAAATTAGTTTTTTTTTCCAGTATTTGCCACATCTAATATGAAAATCGTTTTATGTTAGTTCTTAAGGCGGTTCCTTAAAATTTTTAATGAAGTTAAAAATATTTCGGAGGTTGGCGGAGGCGATCCCACGACTTTTATATTACTGACTCACTTATTTGACCTCTTGGCCTATAATTATTATTAATTTTAATGTTTGGTTTGCCCGTTTTTTTTTTCATAATAAGACAGTCAACATCCCCCTTTATTTACTTATTATTTCTTATAATCTGACAATTTCGTGTGACATTTTTAATGACTTCGGCACGTTAGTGACAAATGTAAACAATTACAAATTTACACCCATGCATTACCCAGGACTCAAACCCAGAACACCTCGCAACGTAAACTGATATGCATCCGAACTTGTTACGGATTTTGGCATGGCTACTGGGTGAATCATGACTATAAATATAATATAATTGTATACTAGTAATAATTTCGAACTTTGATAGTTCTGACACTAGATTTGAAAACATACACCTTTTACCGCACTGCCAACGATAATGTTTCCAGACTGAAAATGAAATAAGGTTAATAAAAATTAACACACATATTCGCAGTTGTATTTTTTTTTTTTTTTTTTTTTTTTTTTGTAAATTAAAGGACTAACAGCATCGCCAGCAAGAGGGCGTGGTCGCCAATTTTATTTTAAATACTTGCTACCAGGAACGTTAGTTAACATACAATGTCAGCTAAATGGCACTGCCACCATTTTGTTTTTAGTAATCGATACAAGGAGCGCCAGATTTACGTAGAACATAAGTCATTTTCTAAGTTGCGCTGCATTCTTACTAATTTTTAGTTTTACCTGCTAAAGTGCCAATAACAAGACCGTCATATTATCCGCCATCTTGTCGAACGTCTAGGAACCCATCTTGAAATTCTGTAATTGACCTAGTAATTTGGGAAAAATTCCAATATTAATGCATAAAGAAATTATAAAATAATTATTGATTCTATCACTATCCTAAATTTGTTCAAAACTTACATGATAATAAATATACATAATTATTGTTAAATAATACAAATTTATATAAAAGTATCATAAAAAGAAAGGTTTGCGAAATAAAAAAAAAACAAAAATTGAAATAAATTAATTATATAAAATATAAAAGTTAAATCAGGAAAATTAATGGCATTACTCGAAGCCAATTCCTTGCATGCCTTGACAAATATTTTCACGCCAGTTACACACAACAGTCGATTAACCAGGCAAGTCTATTCAGTAGCCAGGCACGTGATCAGTGGCCAGGCACAACCAGTCCATGGTTAGGCACGTTCAGTTCTTGGCCAGGCACGTATTCAACAGTCAGTCATGTCTAGTATGTGTCAAGGCGCGTCCAAACATGTATATTCAGTGGTCAGGCATGTATTTAGCGTAAAGCCATATTCAGTTTGTGTGTAGGACACATCCAGTTGATGGTTAGGCAATTCCAGTTTGTGGTCAAGCACGTATATTCAGTGGCAAGGTACGAATTTCCAGTAGGTGGTAAGATGCATCCAGTTTGTAGCAAGACATGTCTTTTCAGAAGCCAGGCATGTAATCGGCAGCCAAGTACATTCGTTTTGTGGCCGACATGCCCTATTATCAGCTAGACATTTCCAGTCAGTGCCCAGCTACGTCCAGTTGTTGCCTAGACATATGCAGTTGATGGCAAGGCACATCCAATAGGTAGTAAGGCGCGCCAAGGCTTTAGCCAGGCAAGTCTATTCAGTGTCCAGGAATGCTCGCCCAGTAGGTGGCAAGTCATATCTAGTTGTAAGCCAGGCGCCACCTGTAGGTGGTCAAACACATCCAGTCAGTAGCCAAGAAGTATTTTTCGTCGATACTCAACAAACATTTTAATTAGTTAATGCACAAATCGTGCGTTTAGGCAAAGAAACTCCGGACCAAGAGGTATTAATCACCGATAAGCAACATACGTTTTAAACAGGTCATGTTCTATGTCAGGCTTATATACCAGTCGTCTCCTTACCACACGATCAATGATGTCCTGAGTACAGCCTTATCGATACTGATTATCGTTAAAAAAGAAGCACATTCTATAAAGAAAGCACATTCTTCAAATTCTAATTACGAAAAAAGAAATACATGAAGGGATATTTTTCTCAGGAATAACCAGATAACTAGGATATTCTCCCAGATACTGTGTGAATGTTTGGTTCTTTCTGAGGCAAAATACTTTTAGGTGTTTTGTAATATCAAAGTTTTTAATTTTTAAGTATAAAACAAGAAATTTTCCCTCAAAACGTGTATTTTTTCCCTCGAAATGGAGAAATTCTTTATTTTGTAATCTTGTAGTAATTCTGCTGATTTCGGAATAGTTTGGAAAAATATTTGGTAAATTTTGAGACATTATTGGCAAATTTTGACAAAATTTGTAGATCATGGAAAGTTCTAGGTCATACAAGAAGGCTGCCTTGAAATCAGAGTCTAAGATGGTGGCCGACAATCACATTATGCAATCATACACCTGTCCTCAATCCAGATATTATATAGGTACTACTCATAAATACAAAACATTTAAACATTAAATTTAAACAAATATAATATAAACATTCAAATTTTAAATGTTTTTAAAAAATAATTTAAACTAATGTAAAAAAATAAACACTTGACATTCCATGGAACTTTAATAATAGCAAATACAATTTGAATAGTTTGATATTCAATATAATATTATAATTATTTATAAACATTGCGCATTTTTGACTCTGATAGAACAAGTAATAAATTTATTTAAACTTCAAAGTAAAACAAACATGAACTTTAAAAGTGGGACTATGTTCATATGGACAGATATTTTACCAAATCTTAATAAAAAAGTTTAAAATATTCGAAAATAGCCTTTTGGTTGAAGAAAGAATATTTGCAACAAAGCTATCTGTGTGCCATTTGTGGTGAACTTTCGGGGACTGATTGATGTAGATTTGAAATCATCGCAGTCCCTCGAGAGTTTACTACAATAGGTGATGTCACTTCTATTTGAAAAGCATCAATTGGGGATTCTTCCTAAAAATTTCACCCAAAACTAAGTGATGCTTTCTCCAAATGTTGTTACAGAACAAGTGGACTCCAGTTTGAAAGTGGCGCCAGCGGAGTGACGTCATGCGCGGCGGCGGTAGCCGGTGGCCATGACACATGCGCGCTCCTGCAGCGGCCGAGTGCTGGGGCAGAATGCGGCCAGCCTAATATTCACAAGTCCTGATCCACACGTCCGTTCTGGCGTGTTCGTGCATTTTGGGTTTTTTCCCTTTTGTAAAATTCACATTGGAATTTAAGCAGTAAGTACACTTTAAACTTGCGAAGTGAATTTGTATTCTATCCATTACATTAGAATACTCATAAAATGTTGGAATATTTGGATTTTCATACTATTTTAAGCAAATTTCAGGTAAGATAATATGCTTAAGATTATTTTTGTTTGGCTACGGTACTTTGTTAGTCCATTTACATTTTTCAACTTTAGTTATGTAACCACATTGTCTGTAAAAATTACTACATATTATTTCAGAGGGTTATTTGTTTTAGATTATTTATAGATGTTCAACATTTTTTCAAGATCATGCAATCGTTTTTGCTGGTGGTTTTGAAGTTGTTTGCTTTCAAGCGAGGATATTTATGAACACATTTTGCCAGAGATGAATTATTGAGGTGAGTAGAACCCGCACATATCAGTATTAGCATTTTAAGAGTATATAATCGTATTTCACATAAAAGTTTATTATTATGTATTTCAATCTTATAAACTAAAATCATACATAAAGATAAATATTTACAGTGAGATTGTCATGTACAATCTAGACCAAATTTGGAAAGATTCTTAATCTGGTTTCTGTGAATGTCGTGAACAATTATTCCGTACTGCGTAAAAAGATGTGTGCTTTATGTGTTTATTCACACTTTGATGTAAATTAAAAGTTTCTTTCAAATTGTGTGGAAAATAAAAAATATATATATATATATTATTAACTTTATACTTCTGGCAATTACGGTGCTGTAACCGTCACAAAAGGCACCAACAAAAACATTTCGAATTGTATTTTGGAAACTATTAGAAACTGTATGGAATTAAGTAATAGAAATCGTTGCCTATAGGAGATTTAAACAGCTGCTAGAGTATGTGCACTCACAGGCGCGAATTTAGAAGAGGGGCACAAGGGGCACATGCCCCCCCCCCCTTGACCGTTATCTTTCGAAATTTGGTATTACTTATCAATGTGTAAACAATAAACATATGTTATAAAATTGTAAAAGAGAATAAACATTAATGTAAATTTTTAATTAAAATTGTTGTATTTATTGTCGCCCAAGGAATTACGACAATGTGTTTCGAACTGGTTTAGTATGGTGCGAAGTTATCTGCCGCTTTCTCTGCAACCCTATCTCTCCCCTCCTTCCCCTTAAAACGTGACTTAATCATACATACACCTGCGCTGCGCCCTCGCCAGCGCCAAGGTCACGAGAAGGGCGGGTGTCTAGTTCAGCTGAGCAGTTCACTCCTGTGCATTGTACTCTCTAGGCGATCGCGTCGCTCACTATCGTCATATAAATAGCACAATAACTATCTTTATCATATTATAACGTGAAAGAACAATAACCAATCCAAATTTATGAAAACACCAAAGATAACTGCTTTATTCACAAAAAAAAACAGTAGTCTGAAGATAAGTTTCGAATAAACCATGTTAAATTAACAATGTATTGAAATTTGCACTAAACAATGAGTACATCGTTTATAAATTTGTTGGTTTTGATACTTCAATTTAATCATTCAAATTCAAACTAAAAATAGTAAAATCCATTTTACTTTGATTTTAAATTTAACAATGGTGTAAAAGATCATAAAATAAAGATGATAAATTACAAACTTCTAAACATTCACATTGATAAGTTTAGTGTAGGAATCAATACTTTTTATTGGTTTACGGTAGTGTTTTCCTTTTTTCAGATGCCACACTTGAAAAGCGATATCTTCAAGATAAAATTCAGTCTACCATTGTAAATATGGAGCATGTTATAGAGAAGAATTTATTTGGTGCTTTAACTGTCAGCAGCCATACTAGCATTAAAGACAACAAGCTTCACCTAGACAATGCTTGTACTAATGAATTTAGAATTAAGGTGCCCGACTTCGGTGATGGTGAGTCAACATGTTATTTTTCATCTTCTCTCTCTCTCTCTGTGGATCCGCTAGACATTGGAAACTGTGTTGGACCTGGGTTACCTTTAAAGTTATTAAATGAAGAAAAATATAAATTTCTCAAAGAAAATTGGACCCCTTCCACATCATTTTCATTTCCACTGGTTTCTCAAGGCAACAAAAAATGAAAAATTAGAAGGGATTGGTTTGTAACATATCCTTGGCTTGACTATAGTGCTAAGTACAATGGTGCATATTGTAAGATTTGTGTACTTTTTGGTCCTGACTGTGGTGGGAAAGGTGATCAACAGTTAGGAATATTTTGCATCAGACCATTAATAAATACAAAGATGCAATTTCTGACATCAAAAAACATTCAAGTTGCAAATACCATATTCTTGCCATTCAAAAATCTGAAGATTTTTGTAATGTTTTTGAGGGTAAAATATCTAGTGTTGACATTCAGTTAGATACAAGAGCTAAACAACTGATTGAATCGACCAGGCAAAAGTTGATACCTATTGTCAAAACCATCATATTTTGTGGGAGACAAAAAAAAGCACTTAGGAGTTACCGAAATTAGTCTAGTGGGCTGTTAAATGAAACAACTAATTCAGAAGTAAATGACGGGAACTTCAGATCGTTATTGCGTTTCTAAATCGATGCAGGTGACACCATTCTGAAGGAACACATTCAAAATGCACCAAAAAATGCAACCTTTATAAGTATGACATCTCAGAATGACTTGATTGAATAATGTGGAAATATTATTGTTGAAAAAATCATTGCATAAATTCAGAAGGCTAGATTTTTCTCTGTTCTGGCAGGTGAGACCACAGATTCGAGTCATTCTGAACAGATGTCCATCTGTATTCGGTATGTTGACTTAGAGTCGCATCCACATGCAGTGAGGGAGGATTTCAATTAATTTGTGAAAGTCATTGATCTTACTGAAAAGTCAATATCTAACTCTCGTTTCAGTGTTTTAGAACAGCTGGGCCTTAGTTCGGATAATCTAAGAGGTCAAGGGTATGATGGAGGCAGTAACATGTCAGGGGCATTCAAGGGAGCTCAGAGCTATGTTAGTGAAGTAAAACCACTAGCTACATATGTACACTGTTACAGTCATTGTTTAAACTTGTCTCTTGTAAAAGCCTGTGGGAATCAAATGCAAGCAGTGAGAAACATGATTGGTGTTGTTGAAGAAACCACTAAAGTTGTGAGGGACTCACCGAAACGATTATAGTTGCTGAAAAAAAATACAAGATCACTGTCCAGATGTAACAGGAGGAGAAACACTGTTGTCACTAAGTAAAACTCGTTGGGTTGAACGTCATGAGGCCTATTTTAAGGTTTCAGGATCTGCTATCGGCCGTTATTTTATTTTTAGGGGAAACAAAAACACTAATCACTGATGAAGCTCTCGTTAAGGCCAGCGGACTGTACCATTCAATAATAAACTTTCAATTTTTTCTTGCTTTGCATATCTTTGTCGGTGTGATGAAATGCTCTTTACCATTGTCAAGACAACTTCAGAGTCCAAAGTTTGATATTGGCCAAGCAGACGATATGACAAAAGCTACAGTGTTTGCGATCGAAGAGTCCATACACGACGAACACTTTAGCAGGATATTTAAGTAATGCGTGCAATTTTCTTTGAACAACTGTATAGATGTAAAAATTCCAAGAATAACTTCAAGAAGCACACATCGATGTAATATTCTTGAAACAGATGTAGAAGCTTACTACAGAATTGGATTTTACTATCCATTAATTGACTGCCTCATTCAGGAATTCAAGGATAGGTTTGTAAATGATAAAAACGTTGTTACACATCTTAAAAGTCTAATACCAGGAATTTCAAGCATATTCAATTACGAACAAGTTATAAAAACTGCTGAAATTTATGCTTCAGACTTGCCTAGAAGTTTTTCAGAACTTGAAAATGAGCTCCGTACATGGCATTTGTTGTGTGCAACAATGAACAAAAACCAAAGTCAGCTGTTGAAACCATTATGGCATCCTCAACACAGTTGTACCCTAATGTGAAGACTCTCCTAATGTTATACCTCACAGTGCCTGTTACAACGTGTACAAAGGAAAGATCTTTCTCGACTCTCAGAAGAATGAAATGTACCTGCGATCTACAATGCGGCAGGAAAGACTCAATGGTTTAGCTGCACTTCACATTCATAGAGACATTACTGTTGATCACATTCAAGTCGTGGTAAAGTTCGCGAGGAAGCATTCAAGGAGAATGCAAATGACATATTTTTAGCTTAAATTTATATTATCTTGAAAAAAAAATTCAAATTTGCAGAAAAAATCATATACTCTAATAAATAATTATGTTAATTCATATTACCACAAAGTATCTTCTCAGGTATTTCTAATGACCATTTTTGTCCTTGTAAAATATGTGTAAATAACATATCATAATACAAAATAAAGTAGCCTAGTAATACTTTGTATATAATTTGCTAAACTATGATTTGTGGTGATGAACATGTACTATTTAAGCTATTTAATTTTCTTATTAAAACTTGTTTCTGTGATTTGGCATAGCTTCTCATTATTTTCATAAACCAAGCCAGTTTTCGTAAGCTGTCAAATGCTGAATTGTATTAATTAGATATATTTAGTACCATTTCGATTTAAGTTATTGTAAATTTAATTTTATTTAGCTAACTTTAAAAATATTTTAAAATCTGTCAACTGTATATTGATTATTTAGATACTAAAATAGCATAAACAGCACAAAATTGCATCTTAAAAATAAAATTTTCCAGGTGGGAACGGTGAATGAAACACCCACCACCAACGTGATTCTGGGCCCCCTCCTTTTATGATTTCTAAATTCGCGCCTGATTATGTGTGCTGCACTCATAATCAAACCAAATGATAGTTTTTGACAAGAAATAATTCTAGGTTTAGGTTTCTTAACAGTTTTTAATTTTATTTTGTGTTTATGAATTCTAAATTCAATTTTTCCACGCATTTTTGAACATTTATAAAATATACGAAATATATGGAAAAAACCATAATTAGTTTTCTCACTTGGTTTTTATGGCAACCATTCCCAAAAAATTGTTTCATATTTTTACTGTCTCGTCTGATTCGGGAATCTATACTATGAATATGCTAATTCGATGTTACGAAACTGGCACTAAGGAAAATTTTCAAAGCATCGCCAACTTCTTGTTGTGCGACCATTCCTAGTGTCTATATTGACATAATAATATTACTGATTCCACAGTGTCGTGTCAGCTCCCCATCTGTTCAATGAACATGACACTACATTTGCCCCTCCATAACTTGTCACTTGGCGAGGTGAAAGCTGGTATGGTGGCAAATAGTTAGCATATTAGTAAAGCCTACTTGCATGGAAATATGGTATCAAGTTGTTTATGGTTTCCAGATGGAGGTTCCACTTACTTATTGTTTCAACGTGCCTAGTTCCAAATGTTGTAACTAATATTTAGCTGTATGTCCAATCTGTGTCAATCATTGGTCCTCAGTTCAAAATTATGTTGCAGTTCAATAATGCATTCTCGTATGTTAACGGGAGAAGTTCTGAGAGGTCCACAATGTAAATGATATATTTTATGTCAGTCTTTAATAAGGAGTAATAACTGATGGATTATATGACCAGTTCCGCTAAAAAAATGTGTGATCTGTTATGTTAGATCTGATGGCACTCTTGTAGGCGTGCATCATGATATTTCAGTGCTAGTCACAGAATTATCTATGTAAACAGTTTTATGAGACCACTGGCAATCATTATGAACCCGACGTCTCCAATAAAATACATTAGCAAATGGAAACCATCAAACCGTATTATTATATTGGATAATTCAGTCACTCTTACATGACTTGCAACTGACCTAATGTCTTATTCTTCTCTGCATCATTCAATTATGCTGTATAAATTGTATCATAAATGCTGAGAGGAGTGTTGTTGAATTCTTGGCAGGTGATGCATGTAGTTTAAAATGGTATGCATCTCTTAACTTCATCCATAAAACCATTCTATCCACCATCATCTGTAAACTCAATATGGTTGCAGTAGAGGTACACCAAGTGGGACACCAAAGGCATTACAATCGTCATTTGTGGAAACAGTGCACTGATATCCTTCATCTTGATTGCTGCAAATCCAAAACTTGTTTGTATGTTTGAATGGTTTAAATTCACTAGCTACCTCATCGGCTGTCAGTGGTTGTTGCAGACAAATGATGAGTTGACCAAGGACCACTGCAGATTTTGGTGTTACACATATTATGCCACTCAATGTGCACTAGCACATTAAAATCGGGGTTGTTGTATACTATCTGAGAAAAGGCCTTTTTGTTACGTTCCATTGGAGGACATATTATTGATAATATATCAAAACATGTTGTTTCCATGTATGACGAACAATATCTCAAGAATAATAAAGCATCAGCTAACCTGATTGAATCATTTTTTTTATCTTGTGCCACCAGACATTCATGTAGTGTGGTACAAAAAACCATGTCCTCACCACACTAACCAAGCTATGTTAAATAGCTGTGGTCATCTTATTCCACTATTCGGTTTCACCACGGTTCTTCATTTCTCAATACAATATTTGTAAACACCCCAAGAGTCTTACGAATAAGGTCTGCCACCCCTTCCAGAAAGTTATCTGGTGAGGGGTATTCAGAGCTGTTAATATGGCCCCGAATATCCTCAACAATAATGGTAGCTGCAGTTCTAGCAATACAAAGTCTTTCTTTTCATTCGTTTGAACTCTCCTACTGATACCATGAATCTGTAACAACCTTGTATCCCGTATTATTCAAGTACATGACAATAGGGGTATTTACTGATACACATATATCATTGCAATACTAAGTGAAACGATGTGCGCTTACTGTTTTCGATGGGGGTTTTAGGATTACATTCAATTTTTCCAATTAACTCGTCCAATGATAACTGGCACTTTTTAACGTTATTGTCGTTTACATAGCAACATCTACTTGTATTGTGTTTCTGCCAGTAGCCTCACTTTTTTGTTGAGAGATGGTACAGCCTTTTAAAACGAGAAAGATGTTATTGCCCATCTGCAGTGACAAAGTCATTTATGGCCAGCAATCTTTGTCGTGTAGAATGTGCAATTTTTTCATTGCGGTTTTTCAAGAGAAGTAAAACTTTGTCCTTAACGTTTATCATCATCACAAGATGTACAGTTTCACGTTTGGAGCTTCCAGATTTTTTGGCTGTCTTGCATATTTGGAGGGTATTTCTTCAACACAAAATAAGCCATTGAATACAAAGTTTTTTTTATGTTGGGCTGCATCTTGTTTGGCTATCTTGATGTAAGCATTAATACTTATTTATTTTACATAAGCTTTTTGACATTTCTAATGAATTTCAAAGGATGTGCTCCTCTTAAATATAACAAATTTACCGTTACCTGTCTTCCTACTAGCTTCAGCAAAATATTCTGCTTATCTTTCACATCACTCAAATTTGATCCGTCATCTAATGTTGTATCACATAAAACACACTCGCAAAGAGGGACTGCAAACATTCCCGTCACTTTGAAACACTTCATCCTCAACCTGTGGCTCGGAGTAAACTTATTGAAAACCAGTTATCGTTATACCCGGTTTTTTTGGGAGGGGAACAAAACATCCTCCTGATCCACCAGCCTTGTCCATCTAAATAACTCGAAATATAACACACATAATTATAGAATTTTTCCTCCTAAGTTTACTGACCAATATTTACAATTTTTTATTGCCAAATAGAGATTCAAGATAAAATTACTCGCAGACAGTGCATAAGTTAATGTTTATCACATCCAAACAGACTAAATTTGTAAATGTTTGTGAAATTTTAAAAATGCTGCATCGCTATTACGTGTCTGAATAGTTAAAAATATAATTTAGCACCAGTTTAAACATAAACAAATAATATGAAAACTAATTACATTATTCTAAGGTAACAAAATGTCTAAATTTTATAAATATTAAAATATAATATATTTTGACCATTTTCCATTTCTTTTATTTGACTGGACAACTATATTTTGTTTCAACCCCCCCAAAAATATAAATAACCTGAAAGGAATATATTTGTAGATTTTTTGAACATTTTGCAAAAACCGGTCTAAATTTATTATTATTGTTATATATTCGCAATAATCCTTCAACGAGGAGGGCATGTTGAAATTCGGTTCCAGCACTCCCAATAACATAAAATCCACTTGAAGAACCTAATTATGTTTTTCCATATTTATGTTATGTGCAAAAATTACAAAAAAAATTAATTTTTGCAATTTTGTTAATATTTGAGCATATACAAATAATCTATACGAAACGGTAATAGTTGAACTTCGAATTCATCACCCAAAAAAAAGTAGACTACTGTTGAGAAAACTAAATCCGGAATTTTTTTTATAAACATATCGGTTTGTTTTACATAATTTGACTGGGATATCAATACACGAAAGAGAATAAATATAAAGGATGAAACGGGGATATAACGACAATAAAATGTTGCTTCACATTTGCTTAGTGTTGCTATTAAAGGACAAAGGTTTAACTCTAATTCCACCCTCTATACTAAATACTATTTAATAAAGTATCCAATACATTCGAACAATACCTGTGTATTGTGTAATACAATACAGTGTGCAGTCTGGCCGGGGTTACCCGCTACGGTAAAGGAGTAGACCGTACAGCCAGCGACTCAACGCCGAGTGTCGGGCGGCGGTAAATAACCTGACTCTCTACAGGGTCGAATGGCCTCGGCCGTAGGCGACTCTGTTGGAGGGTGTTGAGCTTCCAGTGGAGGCACACTTCTGCACACTCGGTACAATTTGTCTGCGACTGCTCGAAATGACTGCTGGCATGCACCCTAACCGAGCCACGTGTTCGCGCCAAGAACAAAGCGGTCGAAGGAGCAGCAGCAGCAGCAGCAAGTCAGCTCTCTCCGGCGGGCGGAAGGCTACCGGGTGGAGGCGAGTGCTGATAGGCTCCAAGCTAGCGTCGCGCTAGTTACATGACATGTTCAAGACAAAGCACTGGTAGAAAATAAAATATTACGAACAAAAAATTTGCTCTTGGTCGGGTGGTTCGCCATACGTGATAGTGTTTCTCATCCGTCTTATCACATATTATCCGACAGAGTAATGGCTACTATTGAATTGATCAAGAGAGGCACAGATTATCTGCAATAGGCAGCATCCTGCCAGTGGTTGATGCTGAGGTCCAGCTGTGATGCGCAGTTGTATTTGCTGGTTATATCGAATGCCAGCTTGTTGAACATTTGATGGGCATTGCGTATGTCTTCGTTGTTCTTGAAGTACCAAGATACGACGGAATCGGAAGACTGAAGTGGACTTCTCAACTCTTCGAAGGTGTAGTTGTCAGCGCATCACAAGCACGAGAGAGAAAGAAAATAAAAGCGAATCTACTTCTCTTGGTCTGTAAGTAGTGTCCCTGGTTAATGTTTGAGGTGTCAAGTTTCCGTCAAAAATTAATATTCTACCGGTAAATCTAATTTTGTATTGAAATTTTTTTGTACAGTTAAGTAACTATTTCACATATATGTTTTATTGTTGTTTCTTTACTACCTAGAATTAATTATAATTTGATAGAGTTAATCTTTCATTGTCTTTGTTAAGGATTTTTTTTCTGTTATTTCATTAGTTAAAATAATTGCAAAAATACTTTTCGAACCAGTTTATGTTTTCCATAGAGAGTATAATTAAACACATTAAACTCTACAAAAGTTAATAATTCCACTAGATAAAAATATTTTACGTGCTGATTTAGTAGCAGAAAATCTCAATTTGATTGTCTCAAAGGTTTTGATCAAATAACAATAATAAAAATATGCTTTTATATTATATTTATGTTATATTTATATGATCTTGTGTCAAATATGGAGCTGAAGATTTTTTTGCCACAAGTTGCACTATTAATAAAACAAGCCGAAAAATAATTGAAACTTGAACTAAAATGGAAATCACAGAATCCCGTTTTTTTTATAGTAATTTTTAGTGACTTGTATGTATTATTGTACACAAATACAAATATTATATTATTCTCTATTGATTCAATTTAAATGCCTCGTTATTGAATATTCCATTATCTTTTCAATAGTTTTAAAAAGTTATGCTTGATTGAAACAACATTAAAAGTATAAAATTATGTGCCAAAGTAGTATAGGAATGTATGTCCGGGCACAGGCTTCAGGCTGTGGTGCCTGTGGTGCCGACCGCCATCTAGGATTGTGACGTCACGGCGGCCATTTTTGACCCAAAACTCCTCAAAAATGACTCAAAATGACTCAAAAATTCCCGTTTTAAGAAAAAATTTCCCGTTTTCGAGGGAAAATTTCCCGTTTTATTCCGTAAAAATCCCAGCAGCTAGAAATGTCCTGAAAGAGGCTTAAGCATCCCTAACTCAAGCCACAGTTAAGCCTCTATCAGGATGTGACCTCGACCTTTGACCTTGACTTTGACCCCGACGGCCATTTTGGATCCGCCATATTGAAAATCCGTAATTTTAATGCTAGAGATTCGGGAAAAATTTAAAAATCATTAAAAAATTAACTAATCGAATTAAATAATAAAAAATCCTTAAAACCACCGTTGCACTTTTTCGTGACGGCCGCCATCTTCTCTTCGTTGCTGGAGACCACCATCTTGTTTTCACCCGCTAGAGTGCGCTGACGACATGTTAGTTTAGTTCTTATCTGCTAGAGTGCAGTAATAATTTGTTACTGTGACACCGTCCATCTTGAAATTTGGACGCCATCTTGAAAATCCGTAATTATTTAGATAGAAATTCAGGAAAAGTTCCAAAATTAATTAAATAAATCACTCATTAATTTACATATTGATTTGATCCGCTCCTGTCCTCGGTTCGAAACCGGTGAGGGCAAAAAATAAAAAATCATCAGATCCTTCCTCCACAGAAGCCATCTTCAGACTGACCCACCTCCACCAATAACCAGGTATATCATCAGCCGGTATGACGTCATGTCCGCCATCTTGTCTTCATCCGCTGGAGACCACCAACCTGTTTTCGTCTGCTAGAGTGTGCTGATACCATGTTGGTATAATAATCTGGTCACCATACCTTTGTCCTCAACTGTTGACCTTGAACTTTGACCTTGAACTTGAAAATTAACCTTGACCTTGAAATTTGACCTTGACCTTGAACTTTGACCTTGACCTTGAAATTTGACCTTGACCTTGAAATTTGACCTTGACCTTGAAATTTTACTTTGACCTTGAATTTGCCCTTAACCTTTAAATTTGTCCTTGACCTTGAAATTTGACTTTGTCCTTGAAATATGACTTTGTCCTTGTCGTCCATCACGGACACGATATTTTATGTTCAGTAGATGCTACCAGGAGCTACCACCTGCTAGTGGTCTTTGCCACCATCTTGTTTTCGTCTGATGGAGGACGCCATCTTGTGTGTACTCATCTTACCATCATGCTAGTTTTATTCTAACCCGATACAGTGCAGTAAACATTTATTACCGAGGTGCCCCCGCCATCTTATCATTTGGCCGCCATCTTGGAATCTTGTAATTATTTAGCTAGAAATTTGGGAAAAATTTCAAAATTCATTAAATAAATCACTCATTAATTTACATATTGATTCGATCCACTCCTATCCTTGGTTCGATACCCGATCGATGCATTAATGTTTAATTTTATTTAAAAAATAATAATTTCAATATACCATGTTCAACATTCGTAAAGAGTCTCTAAATCCTCTACGACCATCATCCTATCAGACATCAAGACCAACATATTGGTAATCCATAATTTTTATGCTAGAGATTCGGGAAAAAGTTCAAAATTCATTAAATAAATTGACAATAAATATACTGATTAAATAGATCGACTAAGGTCCTTGGTTCGATCCCTGGCCGATACAAAACAACTTTAATTTAAAAAAAACACTAAAAAAGTGTTAGGTTTGAGAAAATAAAAACACCACAAGTACTTTTAAAAAAAAATTTATTACATAAATTCAATACAATACTACAAGTACAAAAAAAACACTGACAAATTACCAAAGCCTTTTGGATTCCTCGATTCAAACAGTCTTCTTATTGTACGGACTAAGCCTTTTACATGACTTTAAATGTCTATCCGATCCGTTCATCACCACAGCCAGAGACGGACTGAAGTTCATATCACTTATATAGTCTCATTAGCCGGAACAACACATGAGTCAAATCAATAACCATGTTCATTATACGTCTCGGAGCATTTTTTATAATGACGATGTAAGCTATGGAGACGTGAAATTAGTTTACTACATTTTATACACTGAAATTATATTCTAAGAGCATTATTAGAACAACCGCTTCTTTCATGTCTGCGAGCATTTGAGGTGATAGTAAATGATGCGCCACAGTATTTGCACTGATGCGAAGTACGCTCTTCATTAACTGAAGAATTCAATGCTGATGAAACTTCAGCTGATGGTGGAACAGCACATATCGAAGTCTCCTCCAGTGTTGTCAGAGGCGTTGCCAACGGGATCTGCTCCAACATCGTCGGCGCTGACGTCATGGTTCCCGTAGTCGATGGTACATCCTCCATCGAGATCGACGTTAAAGTCGGTAAAGATGCCATCGAAGTCACAAAAACAGGCAATTACACGAATTATGCAACAGAAGAAACAAACTAGGTGATCCGTACACCGTCGACGGCAGTAACAAACTGAGCGTCCTGCTGTCTAGGACTCGTTTATATACATGAACCGGTTGGAATAATACGCTAGTCAAATCAAGAACAATTAACTAAAATACTAGAGTCAAAACAACATTAAAAAAATATAAGCACCATCAACAAAAAAAAGGTAGCACATTTGGAAGCACCATCAAAAAAAAAGGAAAAACATAAAAAGCACCGTCAACGAAAAGGCAGCACATTTTGAAGCACCGACAACGAAAAGACAGCACCGCCATCGAAAAGGCAGCACATTCGGAAGCACCGACTACGAAAAGGCAGCACATTTGGAAGCACCGTCAACGAAAAGGCAGCACATTTGGAAGAACCGTCAACGAAAAGGCAGCACATTTGGAAGCACCGACAATGAAAAGGCAGCACATTTGGAAGCACCGACAACGAAAAGGCAGCACATTTGGAAGCACCGACAACGAAAAGGCAGCACATTTGGAAGCACCGAAAACGAAAAGGTAGCACATTTGAGAGCACCGACAACGAAAAGGCAGCACATTTGGAAGCACCGAAAACGAAAAGGCAGCATATTTGGAAGCAACGAAAACGAAAAGGCAGCACATTTGGAAGCACCGACAACGAAAAGGCAGCACATTTGGAAGCACCGAAAACGAAAAGGTAGCACATTTGAGAGCACCGACAACGAAAAGGCAGCACATTTGGAAGCACCGAAAACGAAAAGGCAGCATATTTGGAAGCAACGAAAACGAAAAGGCAGCACATTTGGAAGCACCGACAACGAAAAGGCAGCACATTTGGAAGCACCGAAAACGAAAAGGTAGCACATTTGAGAGCACCGACAACGAAAAGGCAGCACATTTGGAAGCACCGACTACGAAAAGGCAGCACATTTGGAAGCACCGACAACGAAAAGGCAGCACATTTGGAAGCACCGACAACGAAAAGGCAGCACATTTGGAAGCACCGACAACGAAAAGGCAGCACATTTGGAAGCACCGAAAACGAAAAGGTAGCACATTTGAGAGCACCGACAACGAAAAGGCAGCACATTTGGAAGCACCGAAAACGAAAAGGCAGCATATTTGGAAGCAACGAAAACGAAAAGGCAGCACATTTGGAAGCACCGACAACGAAAAGGCAGCACATTTAGAAACACTGACAACGAAAAGGCAGCACATTTGGAAGCACCGAAAACGAAAAGGTAGCACATTTGGAAGCACCGACTACGAAAAGGCAGCACATTTGGAAGCACCGACAACGAAAAGGCAGCACATTTGGAAGCACCGACAACGAAAAGGCAGCACATTTGGAAGCACCGACAACGAAAAGGCAGCACATTTGGAAGCACCGAAAACGAAAAGGCAGCACATTTGGTAGCACCGACAACGAAAAGGCAGCACATTTGGAAGCACCGACAACGAAAAGGCAGCACATTTTGGATTAACCATCATAAAGGCAGCACATTTTGGAAGCACCACCGAATAAGGAAGCACATTTGGAAGCTCCATCAACAAAAAAAAAAAAAGGCAAAAAGAAAGCAAAAGTTACGAGATCTAAGTCTTTGTTAGAAATTAGAATACAAGAAATAAAAACATTCAATTCTTATAATTTAAATTATTTATTTTATTTCTTTACATTATACAAATGCAAGTAAAACAAGCCATTATTGTATGTAGCCAGCTTCCCTCAGTTCCTTGAGTATGAAGGATATTTCTTTGATGCACGAATATTTTCCTGCACAAAGTGATCCATGTAGAAGTCTTAGCCGGTTAACCAATATGTTTGGATCATCCCATGAGGTATAATCAATCTCATCTGCTGCGTTCATCTTCCTTGCACGTTTATAATAAATATTATGATCTCTGGTGTCTTCCGTTTTACCACCAACCTCAGGGTAACTTTCATTTTTGAGACGGTGATCATCACAAGCTTGATCAGATTTATTTAATATATCACGTCGGTACCATCGTTTTGGTCTCAGGACACCACCACATTCTTCGATTTTGTCAGCTTTAGGTGCTTCATCATAGTCTATGTCTTTGTCAACAGCCTCAGAGTAACTGTAAAAATCACCGTAGAAGGAATCGTCTTCACCCAATTTACCGTAATAATTCGATGTTGATGATGTCGAAGTGTCTTCATCGTCTTCATGCTTCCTTTTTAGGAGTCCATCATTTTTACAAAGTAGGAAAGATCTACTTGAATTCGGCTGGAATATATTCTCACTTTTCACGTTAAGGATTCTTCCATTATCTTCATTCTTCCGTAAATCATCAACCTCCTTCAATTTAAGTTTTTGTCGAGATCGGAAGAGCCAAGAAAATTATTGTCGTAATGCAGTTCACTCTTCCTTAGGCTAGTAGATTCATCTTTGTCCTCTAGCTTGTACGCAGGCTTGGCGATACAAGTTCTACCATGTCTTTTTAGGCTCTCTCTCCGCGTAAACGACTTGCTACATCGAACATAACTTATCATATTGCGCAGTATATTTTTACCACAGTCATTCTTCTCGTGTTGTCTTTTATTCTTTCTCAAGATAAACTTTTTACTGCAAAACTTACACCTATGTTCTTTCGATACAGCGTCAGATCCCAAATCGGAATTCATATTAGTTACTGAGACTAATGCCAGATACCAATTTAGTGTTTTAAATTAGATCCAATACTTAAATAGAAATTTTTTCATATTTCATCAGCGAGAATTAATATATCTCATGCAAAAGTACTTTATGCATGTAGTTCTGCTTTTCAACAACAGATGTCGCCACATGTTGCTTGCAGGTAAATAATAATTTGTTCTTTAATGCGGGATGCGGGATGCTCACTAACGATCGCAAAAGAAGGATGGCTTCGCTAGACTCCAAGGAAAAGGAAGTTCGTCTTGCATGTTGGTGCTCCACAGATGTCTCATGGCGTAATATTAATTTGACTTAGTAATGATATTTGTTAATTCCACCTGATAAAAAAATATTGCAAGTTTTGATTTAGTAGCAGAAATTATCGAATTAAATGTAACTCCAAATAAAATGACATGTCTCATTAGACAAAAAAAATCCATGCAGAGAGCAGTTCCTCAGAATAGTCAGAAACACTTGAAGAAACCACAGGAATGATTGCAAGAACACGGGAAAAACCATCAAAATATTTGACAAGAATAATCAGGAGCACACGGAGAAAACCATCATAATAGTGACAAGAATAATCAGGAGCACACGGAGAAAACCATCATAATATTGACCAGATTAATCAGAAGTACTCGGAGAAAACCACCACATGTTTTCCTTGATCTCATAAAATTACAGGAAAAAATGTTTACAAATAAAAATATATTAATAAAAAAATTTAAAAAAATAAAAAAATGCATAAGTTTCTGCTAGCTTGTAAACTTATCATTGTTGAGCAAAGATAGAGTTCTTGTACAAGACAGAAATTTATGCATTTTTTTTATTTTTTTTTAATTTTTTTAATAATAAATTTTTTTTTAATATTTTTTCATGTAATTTTATGATATCAAGGAAAACATGTGGTGGTTTTCTCCGAGTACTTCTGATTAATCTGGTCAATATTATGATGGTTTTCTCCGTGTGCTCCTGATTATTCTTGTCAAATATTTTGATGGTTTTTCCCGTGTTCTTGCAATCATTCCTGTGGTTTCTTCAAGTGTTTCTGACTATTCTGAGGAACTGCTCTCTGCATGGATTTTTTTTGTCTAATGAGACATGTCATTTTATTTGGAGTTACATTTAATTCGATAATTTCTGCTACTAAATCAAAACTTGCAATATTTTTTTATCAGGTGGAATTAACAAATATCATTACTAAGTCAAATTAATATTACGCCATGAGACATCTGTGGAGCACCAACATGCAAGACGAACTTCCTTTTCCTTGGAGTCTAGCGAAGCCATCCTTCTTTTGCGATCGTTAGTGAGCATCCCGCATCCCGCATTAAAGAACAAATTATTATTTACCTGCAAGCAACATTAGGCGACATCTGTTGTTGAAAAGCAGAACTACATGCATAAAGTACTTTTGCATGAGATATATTAATTCTCGCTGATGAAATATGAAAAAATTTCTATTTAAGTATTGGATCTAATTTAAAACACTCAATTAATATCTGGCATTAGTCTTAGTAACTTATATGAATTCCGATTTGGGATCTGACACTGTATCGAAAGAACATAGGTGTAAGTTTTGCAGTAAAAAGTTTATCTTAAGAAAGAATAAAAGACAACACGAGAAGAATGACTGTGGTAAAAATCCACTGCGCAATATGATAAGTTGTGTTCGATGTAGCAAGTCGTTTACGCGGAGAGAGAGCCTAAAAAGACATGGTAGAACTTGTATCGCCAAGCCTGCGTACAAGCTAGAGGACAACGATGAATCTACTAGCCTAAGGAAGAGTGATCTGCATTACGACAATAATTTTCTTGGCTCTTCCGATCTCGACAAAGAACTTAAATTGAAGGAGGTTGATGATTTACGGAAGAATGAAGATAATGGAAGAATCCTTAACGTGAAAAGTGAGAATATATTCCAGCCGAATTCAAGTAGATCTTTCCTACTTAGTAAAAATGATGGACTCCTAAAAAGGAAGCATGAAGACGATGAAGACACTTCGACATCATTAACATCGAATTATTACGGTAAATTGGGTGAAGACGATTCCTTCTACGGTGATTGTTACAGTGACTCTGAGGCTGTTGACAAAGACATGAATTATGATTAAGCATCTAAAGCTGACAAGATCGAAGAATGTGGTGGTGTCCTGAGACCAAAACGATGGAAACGACGTGATATATTAAATAAATCTGATCAAGCTTGTGATGATCACCGTCTCAAAAATGAAAGTTACCCTGAGGTTAGTGGTAAAACGGAAGACACCAGAGATCATAATATTTGTTTATAAACGTGCAAGAAAGATGAACGCAGCAGATGAGATTGATTATACCTCATGGGAAGATCCAAACATATTGGTTGACTGGCTAAGACTTCTACATGAATCACTTTGTGCAGGAAAATATTCGTGTATCAAAGAAATATCCTTCATACTCAAGGAACTGAGGGAAGCTGGCTAGATACAATAATGGCTTGTTTTACTTGCATTTGTATAATGTAAAGAAATAAAATATATAATTTAAATTATAAGAATTGAATGTTTTTATTTCTTGTATTCTGATTTCTAACTAAGACTTAAATCTCGTAACTTTTACTTCCTTTTTGCCTTTTTTTTTTTGTTGATGGAGCTTCCAAATGTGCTTCCTTATTCGATGGTGCTTCCAAAATGTGCTGCCTTTATGATGGTGCATCCAAAATGTGCTGCCTTTTCGATGTCGGTGCTTCCAAATGTGCTGCCTTTTCGTTGTCGGTGCTACCAAATGTGCTGCCTTTTCGTTTTCGGTGCTTCCAAATGTGCTGCCTTTTCGTTGTCGGTGCTTCCAAATGTGCTGCCTTTTCGTTGTCGGTGCTTCCAAATGTGCTGCCTTTTCGTTGTCGGTGCTTCTAAATGTGCTGCCTTTTCGTTGTCGGTGCTTCCAAATGTGCTGCCTTTTCGTTGTCGGTGCTTCCAAATGTGCTACCTTTTCGTTTTCGGTGCTTCCAAATGTGCTGCCTTTTCGTTGTCGGTGCTTCCAAATGTGCTGTCTTTTCGTTGTCGGTGCTTCCAAATGTGCTGCCTTTTCGTTTTCGGTGCTTCCAAATGTGCTGCCTTTTCGTTGTCGGTGCTTCCAAATGTGCTGCCTTTTCGTTGTCGGTTCTTCCAAATGTGCTACCTTTTTGTTTTCGGTGCTTCCAAATGTGCTGCATTTTCGTTGTCGGTGCTTCCAAATGTGCTGCCTTTTCGTTGTCGGTGCTTCCAAATGTGCTGCCTTTTCGTTGTCGGTGCTTCCAAATGTGCTACCTTTTCGTTTTCGGTGCTTCCAAATGTGCTGCATTTTTGTTGCCGGTGCTTCCAAATGTGATGCCTTTTCGTTGTCGGTGCTTCCAAAAGTGCTGCCTTTTCGTTTTCGGTGCTTCCAAATGTGCTGCCTTTTCGTTGTCGGTGCTTCCAAATGTGCTGCCTTTTCGTTGTCGGTGCTTCCAAATGTGCTGCCTTTTCGTTGACGGTGCTTCCAAATGTGCTGCCTTTTCGTTGTCGGTGCTTCCAAATGTGCTGCCTTTTCGTTGACGGTGCTTCCAAATGTGCTGCCTTTTCGTATTCGGTGCTTCCGAATGTGCTGCCTTTTCGTAGTCGGTGCTTCCGAATGTGCTGCCTTTTCGATGGCGGTGCTGTCTTTTCGTTGTCGGTGCTTCCAAATGTGCTGCCTTTTCGTTGACGGTGCTTCCTATGTTTTTCCTTTTTTTTTTTTGATGGTGCTTCCATTTGTGCTTCCTTTTTTTTTTGTTGATGGTGCTTATATTTTTTTAATGTTGTTTTGACTCTAGTATTTTAGTTAATTGTTCTTGATTTGACTAGCGTATTATTCCAACCGGTTCATGTATATAAACGAGTCCTAGACAGCAGGACGCTCAGTTTGTTACTGCCGTCGACGGTGTACGGATCACCTAGTTTGTTTCTTCTGGTGCATAAGTCGTCTAATTGCCTGTTCTTGAGACTTCGATGGCATTTTTACCGACTTTAACGTCGAACTCGATGGAGGATGTACCATCGACTACGGGAACCATGACGTCAGCGCCGACGATGTTGGAGCAGATCCCGTTGGCAACGCTGACGCCCCGTAAGCCCCAAGGGAGCGTCGCAAACCGCGAACAACTTCCGGGAATTACCTGGTATAGTGTATCGTCATCCGACATATCAGAAAAATAGGTTACGGCACACAGTTCACCAAACCTCTCGGCATTTAACACGGGTAGAAAAAAATCAGGGCTTAAATTAAACAGCGAAAGAAAGGAATTTGCTTAAGAAAGCACAACTTTTGCGGCAAGTACGACAAAACATTATTTATTAATCTGAATATCTGAAATCAAACTATTACAAGCATTAAAAGAATATAAGCATTCGCTGGTACATATTAACTAAATCGGGCCCGATGCTATAAACTATATATATATATTCATACCCAGCACATGATAAGGAAATATAAAAATACCCTAAACTTAACATCAGTTACAATAGACACCTTATAGTGATTTAAAATCTCTGATAAACCAAGTTCAAGCTAGTTAACACCTTCCTTATTACGCGACGTGCTCAAGTGTTCGGAGGACGGGTACCCTTAAAACGTTCAACGCGAGTCTCTACCATTTGAATTTCATAATAAGTTTCAATTATTTACTTCACATGTCCATATCATAAAGTGGTTAAATGTAGCTGGGGAAAAACAGACCTCCGACGTAAAATAACACTCTCGACGTAATTATTTCTGCCACCAATCTCTTGCAGCATAACCCCGTTGCACAAGGGGAATCACAAAGGAAGTCACTCACGTATCGGCTCGTCGTCTCCGTTGGATTAGCGAATCCTCGCTAAACCCCACTGGTCCTCAGGCCAGTCGGTGCTGACGGCTATACTAGCCGCAAGGAGCCTCGTTCCGCCGCGATAGTACCGCGACTATCTTCTTGACGAGCTTTACAGTTACTCTCGCACACAGATACCAACGAGTTATTTTGCTGCCCAAGCCGGCCCCACACTCGCAAAAGTCATTTTTTGCGAGGCCGCTTGCGCGGACCACCTCACACACTGGCCCGTCGTCCAGAACAGCTGATCGCCTGGCTCCCCTCCCCTCCTTCAAAAAAAGGGAGGGGAAAAAGTCTGTCTCCCTCGCGCGCATGCGCGCTGTGCTCGTGATATGTTTCATTTTACCCCGATCACCACTTGTCCTTCTTTGCTATGTCGCATTAATAATTAAAATAGTTTTATACAAATGCAAATATATAACTACATTATAAATATAACTAATAAACACAATTATTTAATGATATTCTCACTAACTGTCAAAAATACCGCCGTACGGATAACACCAATACTCAAATAAACTATACTAAAGGAAAACTATAATATAAACCTCCTTTTAATTTCCTTGTAAAACCGTACCCCGAGAAAAGGGGTACAACGCCTCTGACAACACTGGAGGAGACTTTGATATGTGCTGTTCCACTATCAGCTGAAGTTTCATCAGCATTGAATACTTCAGTTAATGAAGAGCGTACTTCGCATCAGTGCAAATACTGTGGCGCATCATTTACTATCACCTCAAACGCTCGCAGACATGAAAGAAGTGGTTGTTCTAATAATGCTCAAAGAATACAATTTCAGTGTATAAAATGTAATAAACTAATTTCACGTCTCGATAGCTTACATTGTCATTATAAAAAATGCTCCGAGACGTATAATGAACATGGTTATTGATTTGACTCATGTGTTGTACCGGCTAATGAGACTATATAAGTGATATGAACTTCAGTCCGTCTCTGGCTGTGGTGATGAACGGATCGGATAGACATTTAAAGTCATGTAAAAGGCTTAGTCCGTACAATAAGAAGACTGTTTGAATCGAGGAATCCAAAAGGCTTTGGTAATTTGTCAGAGTTTTTTTTTTGTACTTGCAGTAGTGTATTGAATTAATGTAATAAATTTTTTTTAAAAGAACTTGCGGTGTTTTTATTTTCTCAAACCTAACACTTTTTTAGTATTTTTTTTTTAAGTTGTTTTGTATCGGCCAGGGATCGAACCAAGGACCTCAGTCGATCTATTCAATCAGTATATTTATTGTCAATTTATTTAATGAATTTTGAACTAATTCCCGAATCTCTAGCATAAAAATTATGGATTACCAATATGTTGGTCTTGATGTCTGATAGGATGAGGTCGTAGAGGATTTAGAGACTCTTTACGAATGTTGAACATGGTATATTGAAATTATTATTTTTTAAATAATATTAAACATTAATGCATCGATCGGGTATCGCACCAAGGATAGGAGCGGATCGAATCAAAATGTAAATTAATGAGTGATTTATTTAATGAATTTTGAAATTTTTCCCAAATTTCTAGCTAAATAATTACAAGATTCCAAGATGGCGGCCAAATGACAAGATGGCGGGGGCACTTTGGTAATAAATGTTTACTGCACTGTATCGGATTGAATAAAACTAGCATGATGGTAAGATGAGTACACATAAGACGGCGTCCTCCATCAGACGAAAACAAGATGGTGGCAATGACCACTAGCAAGTGGTAGCTCCTGGTAGCATCTACTGAACATAAAATATCGTGTCCGTGATGGACGACAATGACAAAGTCAAATTTCAAGGACAAAGTCAAATTTCAAGGTCAAGGTCAGATTTAAAGGTCAAGAGCAAATTTCAAGGTCAAGTTAAAATTTCAAGGTCAAGGTAAAATTTCAAGGTCAAGGTAAAATTTCAAGGTCAAGGTAAAATTTCCAGGTCAAGGTAAAATTTCAAGGTCAAGGTCAAAGTTCAAGGTCAAGGTCAAAGTTCAAGGTCAAGGTTAAATTTCAAGGTCAAGGTTAAATTTTCAAGGTCAAGGTCAAAGTTCAAGGTCAACAGTTGAGGACAAAGGTATGGTGACCAGATTATTATACCAACATGGTATCAGCACACTCTAGCGGACGAAAACAGGTTGGTGGTCTCCAGAGGATGAAGACAAGATGGCGGACATGAAGTCATACCGGTTGATGATATACCTGGTTATTGGTGGAGGTAGGTCAGTCTGAAGGTGGCTTCTGTGGAGGTAGGATCTGATGATTTTTTATATTTTGCCCTCACCGGTTTCGAACCGAGGACAGGAGCGGATCAAATCAATATGTAAATTAATGAGTGATTTATTTAATTAATTTTGGAACTTTTCCTGAATTTCTATCTAAATAATTACGGATTTTCAAGATGGCGTCCAAATTTCAAGATGGACGGTGTCACAGTAACAAATTATTACTGCACTCTAGCAGATAAGAACTAAACTAACATGTCGTCAGCGCACTCTAGCGGGTGAAAACAAGATGGTGGTCTCCATCAATGAAGACAAGATGGCGGCCGTCACGAAAAAGTGCAACGGTGGTTTTAAGGATTTTTTATTATTTATTTCGATTAGTTAATTTTTTAATGATTTTTAAATTTTTTCCCGAATCTCTAGCATTAAAATTACGGATTTTCAATATGGCGGATCCAAAATGGCCGTCGGGGTCAAGGTCAAGGTCAAAGGTCGAGGTCACATCCTGATAGAGGCTTAACTGAGGCTTGAGTAAAGGATGCTTAAGCCTCTTTCAGGACATTTCTAGCTGCTGGGATTTTTACGGAATAAAACGGGAAATTTTCCCTCGAAACTGGAATTTTTCCCTCGAAAACGGGAAATTTTTTTTCTAAAAACGGGAATTTTTGAGTTATTTTGAGTCATTTTTGAGGAATTTTGGGTCAAAAATGGCCGCCGTGACGTCACAATCCAAGATGGCGGTCGGCACCACAGGCACCACAGCCTGAAGCCTGTGCCCGGACATACATTCCTATACTACTTGCCAAATATCCTAAGAAAAACTTAGTATTATTTCCAAAAAGTATATTATGTATGCAAAAATTACCTTTGCCATGGTATGTACAAACTTACATCTTTTTGTTTGATTGCAAGCTCTTACTTGGCCACTGGTTTCCAAAGGAAATTTTGTAAAACTATAGAAAATAGTTTTCTGTTTAGTGAGTTGGCGTGACCATAGGCTCAACGAGACTTTCTACATAGAGCGCATGAAAGCTTAGTGAGTTTTTGGTGTCTTCAAAAACTCTGGTTCCACCATCGCTGTGTTCTCATTCGCAAAGAGACCGTTCCCAATCCAGTTGGCTCTCCAATATCTCCCACAGGCACCATCTCTCCCATTTAAACAACTACCTACCTTATTCAGTGCTCATTGCTGTTATTTATCACTTGTGGCACATTTGGTACAATTAATCTGCGACTGCTCGAAATGACTGCTGGCATGCACCCTAACCGAGCCACGTGGTCGCGCCAAGAACAAAGCGGTCGAAGGAGCAGCAGCATGTCAGCTCTCTGCGGCGGGCGAAAGGCTACCGGGTGGAGGCGAGTGCTGATAGGCAATAAGCTAGCGTCGCGCCAGTTATAAGACATGTTCAAGACAAAGCACTGGTAGTAAATAAAATATTTCGAAACTAAACACTTGCTCTTGGTCGGGCGGTTCGCCATGGCAATGATGATAATCTCTGTGAGGATTTCATGATGACTGAAATAGAACTAGGGATCTGAGCCATGCATTTTTCTTCATAAATAAAAAAAAACATTATGTAATGCATTTGTGAATTTTCCTTTAAAATTTTGTTCAGAAGTTATATTTTCTTTATTTCACTAATTACTTTACTAGTGGAAAATTCCTGTTGGGTCTCCATTTTCAGATAAAATAATACGTGTCTATGACAAAACACTGTAGACTTGTGAGGAGATTCTGAGGAGATTTTAGAGACTATTAGAAACTGTATGGAATTAAGTAATAGAAATCGTTGCCTATAGGGGATTTAAACAGCTGCGAGAATATGTGCACTCACAGGCGCGAATTATAGTGGAGGGGCACAAGGGACACATGCCCCCCCTCCCCCTTGACCATTATCTTTCGAAATTTGGTGTTACTTATCAATGTGTAAACAATAAACATATGTTATAAAATTGTAAAAAAGAAAAAACATTAATGTAAATTTTTAATTAAAATTGTTGTATTTATTGTCGCCCAAGGAATTACGACAATGTGTTTCCAACTGGTTTTAGTATGGTGCGAAGTTATCTGCAGCTTTCTCTGCAACCATCTCTTTCCCCTCCTTTCCCTAAGAGCGTGACTTAATCATACATACACCTGCGCTGCACCCTCGCCAGCGCCAAGGTCACGAGAAGGGCGGGTGTCTAGTTCAGCTGAGCAGTTCACTCCTGTGCATTGTACTCTCTAGACGATCGCGTCGCTCACTATCGTCATATAAATAGCACAATAACTAACTTTATCATATTATAACGTGAAAGAGACAATGAAGCAAACCAAATTTTTGAAATAACCAAAGATAACTGCTTTCTTCACAAAAAAAAACAGTAGGCTGAAGAAAAGTTTCAAAAAAACCATGTTAAATTAACAACCTATTGAAATTTGCACTAAACAATGATTACATCGTTTATAAATTTGTTAGTTTTGATACTTCAATTTAATCATTCAAATTCAAACTAAAAATAGTAAAATACATTTTACTTTTGATTTTAAATTTAACAATGGTGTAAAAGATCATAAAATAATGAGTATAAATTACAAACTTCTAAACATTCACTTTGATAAGTTTAATGAAGAAATCAATACTGTTTATTGTTTACGGAATTTTTTTTTCCTTTTTCAGATGTCACACTTGAAAAGGGATATCTTCAAGATGAACCTCAGTCTACCATTGTAAATATGGAGCATGTTATAGAGAAGGATTTATTTGGTGCCTCAACTGTCAGCAGCCATACTAGCATTAGTGACAACAAGCTTCAGCTAGACAACGCTTGTACTAATGAATTTAGAAATAAGGTGCCCGACTTCTATGATGGTGAGTCAACATGTCATTTTTCATCTTCTCTCTCTGTGGATCTGCTAGACATTGGGAACAGTGTTGGACCTGGGTTACCTTCAAAGTTATTAAATGAAGAAAAATATTAATGTCTCAAAGAAAATTTGACCCCTTCCACATCTATTTATTTTTTAATTTCAATTAAAAAATGATTTCATGCTATGATTAAATTTATTATCTTTAGTTAAATGAATGATATTGCTTGAATAACATCAAAAGACTTCATACAAGTACGGTAGCTACCTGTAATAAAAGTAACACTCTTTAAATTTTAGAATTGACCATACAAAACAATTACTATCGTGGAAATACAGTAGCTAATGTCAGTAAATGTTGTAAAAAACAGTGTTAATACATATCATTAATGAAATTCATTATCTAGTTTGCTTACCGTGATGTGTTTCCTTAAATTTGAAGCAGTGCTGCATGCTGATCTGAGTATTTTATTTCCCAAACATAACTTACACTTCACAGATATATTCTCTTTGCTCTGCTTCCCAGATTATTCAAAATATTTATCAAGGTAACTAAACGGGAAAATTCTATCTTCATTACTAACTACTTCTTCAGCATTTTAATTTGTCGCAGTATCACTTCGGTTACCTATACCATCCATGATTGCGATGCGTTTGCGAGTAGTGGACACAACACAAGTAAACAAAGTGAAAACAAGAAGGCAAAGATATCTATAACCTGACAAGCCACTTCTGTGCTTTGTCATTTTTTATCATAGATGTTGTGCATATGATCGTAGCACTACAAGCGTAAAATTTAAAAACTTTATAAATACAAAAATGTATGTTCTTCTTGTTCTTAATTGTATTTATTATACATTCTGAGAATATAAGTATCGGCAAGTAAATATAAAGTATCGATTACAATTAATGTTATAAATTCCGATTAAAAGTACGAATTACACTTTTTTAAATGTAACTTGAAACAAGTATAAATTACTTGAAAAGTAATCGTTACAAGTAATCCGATTACTTGGAATTCGTTACTTAACAACACTGTAAATAACATATTATAATAGTAAATAAAGTAGCATAGTATTACGTTGTATATAATTTGCTAAACTATGATTTTTGGTGATGAACGTGTACTATTTTAGCTATTTAGTTTTCTTATTAAAACTACTTCTGTGATTTGGCATAGTTTCTCATTATTTTCATAAAACGAGCCCGTTTTTCGAAAGCTGTCAAATGCTGAATTGTATTAATTAGATATATTTAGTACCATTTTGATTTAAGTTATTGTAAATTTATTTTTATTTATCCTTAAAAATATTTTAAAATCTGACAACTGTATATTGATTATTTAGATACTAAAATAGCATAAACAGCACAAAATTACATCTGAAAAACCAAATTTTACCGGGGGAACACCACCGAGCCCCCCGCTTTAATGGTGGGAACGGTGAATAACACACCCTTCACCAACGTGAAACTGGGCCCCCCTCCTGTTGTGATTTCTAAATTCGCACCTGATTATGAGTGCTGCACTCATAATCAAATCAAATGATAGTTTTTGACAAGAAAACTATGGGGTTAGGATGTTAACATTTTTTTTTTTGTGTTTCGGAATTCTAAATTCAATCTTCCCACGCTTTTTTGGACATTTATAACATAAACGAAATATATGGAAAAAAAACATAATTAGTTTTCTTACTTGGTTTTTATTTCAAACTATTTCCAAAAAAAAATTTCATCTTTTTACTGTCTCGTCTAATCCGGGAATATCTACTATGAACATGCTAATTTGATTTTACGAAACTGGCACTAAAGAAAATTTCCAAAGCATCGCAAACTTCTTGTTGTGCGACCATTCCTAGTGTCTCTATTGATATAATAATATTACTGATTCCACAGTGTCGTGTCAGCTCCCCATCTATTCAATAGACATGACACTACATTTGCCCCTCCATAACTTGTCAATTGGCGAGGTGAAAGCTGGTATGGTGGCAAATTGTTAGCATATAAGTAAAGTAGTATAGGACTGGGGCTACTAAAAACAGGGTCCAGGGTGTGGAGCTGGAGCTGAGCCACATCTCTGACGTCACGTCCATCTCTGACGTCACGGCGGCCATCTTGGATGAGTGTAATGGGATACAGCGTAACGGGACAAAACGTAACGGGACACAGCGTAACGGGACAAGGAGATCACGACGGCCATTTTGGATCCATCATCTTGGGTCCGCCATTTTGGATGACGTAATTGTGTTCTCGAAAATTCCGGTGACGTGTTTTCCGCCATATTGGATGATGACATCACCATTGCAGTTTCCGTTACGGTCGCCATCTTTAACTTTTTATTTATTGTCCGATTTTAATGAAAAAAATTTAAAAATTTAAAAAAAATTCACTTAGTAAAATTTTAATAAAATACTTATAAAAAATGTACTTTCACGACACGGAGTTCGGAGTCCTCGGTTCGAACCCGATGAGGGCAAAAATAAATAAAAATGGTGACCGATCCTTCCCCCGCGGTGGTTGCAAGCAGACTGACTCCCATCACATGTTTATAGCATATATATAATCCGGCAGTATGACGTCATGTACGCCATCTTGAAATTTGGACACCATCTTGAAAATCTTTATTTATGGACTAGAACTCTATCTTTGCTCAACAATGAGAAGTTCACAAGCTGTCGTGCTGCCAAATGTGCTGCCTTTTCGTTGTCGGTGCTGCCAAATGTGCTACCTTTTCGTAGTCGGTGCTTCCAAATGTACTGCCTTTTCGTAGTCGGTGCTTCCAAATGTGCTGCCTTTTCGTTGTCGGTGCTGCCAAATGTGCTGCCTTTTCGTAGTCGGTGCTTCCAAATCTGCTGCCTTTTCGTAGTCAGTGCTTCCAAATGTACTGCCTTTTCGTAGTTGGTGCTTCCAAATGTGCTGCCTTTTCGAAAACGGTGCTTCCAAATGTGCTGTTTCTTCGTAGTCGGTGCTTCCTATTGTGCTGCCTTTTCGTTGTCAGTGCTTCCAAATGTGCTTCCTTTTTTGTTGATGATGCTTCTATTGTTTTTAATGTTGTTTTGACTCTAGTATTTTAGTAAATTGTTCTTGATTTGACTAGCGTATTATTCAAACCGGTTAATGTATATAAACGAGTCCTAGACAGCAGGACGCTCAGTTTGTTACTGCCGTCGACGGTGTACGGATCATCTAGTTTGTTTCTTCTGGTGCATAAGTCGCGTAATTGCCTGTTCTTGAGACTTCGATGGCATCTTTACCGACTTTAACGTCGTACTCGATGGAGGATGTACCATCGCCTACGGGAACCATGACGTCGGCGCCGACGATGTTGGAGCAGATCCCGTTGGCAACGCCTCTGACAACACTGGAGGAGACTTCGATATGTGCTGTTCCACCATCAGCTAAAGTTTCATCAGCATTGAATACTTCAATTAATGAAGAGCGTACTTCGCATCAGTGCAAATACTGTGGTACATCATTTACTATCACCTCAAATGCTCGCAGACATGAAAGAAGCGGTTGTTCTAATAATGTTCAAAGAATACAATTTCAGTGCAATAAACTAATTTCACATCTCGATAGCTTACATCGTCATTATAAAAAATGCTCCGAGACGTATAATGAACATGGTTATTGATTTGACTCATGTGTTGTACCGGCTAATGAGACTATATAAGTGATATGAACTTCAGTCCGTCTCTGGCTGCGGTGATGACTGGATCGGATAGACATTTAAAGTCATGTAAAAGGCTTAGTCCGTACAATAAGAAGACTGTTTGAAACGAGGAATCCAAAAGGCTTTGGTAATTTGTCAGTGTTTTTTTTGTACTTGTAGTAGTGTATTGAATTTATGTAATAAATTTTTTTTAAAAGAACTTGTGGTGTTTTTATTTTCTCAAACCTAACACTTTTTTAGTATTTTTTTAATTAAAGTTGTTTTGTATCGGCCAGGGATCGAACTAAGGACCTTAGTCGATCAAATCAATCATTATATGGATTACTAATTTATTTAATTAATTTTGAATATTTTCCCGCTTTTGTAGCTACATTATTACATGATTTCAAGATGGCGGCCGAATTTCAAGATGGCGGGGGGCACCTCCATAATAAATGATTACTGCACTGTAGCAGGTTAGAATAAAAGTATCCAGATGGAAATGTACTCTATAATACAAATACACACACAATATGGCGTACTCCAGCAGGTGGTATCTCATGGTCGCATGTACTGAACATAAAATGTCGGATCCATGATGGTCGACAAGGACAAAGTCAAATTTCAAGGACAAAGTCAAATGTCAAAGTCAAATTTCAAGGACAAAGTCAAAATTCAAGGTCAAGGTCAAATTTCAAGGACAAGGTCAAATTTCAAGGACAAGGTCAAATTTCAAGGTCAAGGTCAAATTTCAAGGTTTAGGTCAAATTTCAAGGTCAAGGTCGAATTTCAAGGTCAAGTTTAAATTTCAAGGTCAAGGTCAAAGTTCAAGGTGTAGGTAAAAGGTGTGGTGACAAGATAATTTTACTACATGGTATCGGCACACTCTAGCAGACGAAAACAAGATAATGGTCTCCAGCGGATGAAGACAAGACGATATATACCTTGGTATTGGTAGTGGTAGATCAGTCTAGGTAGCTTTCATGGAGGAAGGATCGACTGTTTACTCTCGCCGGGAATCGAACCAAGGACGTACATCGATATAATCAAACAGAATTCAAATACGTTAATTTTTTGATGAATTTTGGAATTTTTTTCATTTAAATCGGATAATAAATAAAGATTTTCAAGATGGTGTCCAAATTTCAAGATGGCGTACATGACGTCAAACTGCCGGATTATATATATGCTATGAAACATGTGGTGGGAGTCAGTCTGCTTGCAGCCACCGCAGGGGAAGGATCGGTCACCATTTTTATTTATTTTTGCCCTCATCGGGTTCGAACCGAGGACTCCGAACTCCGTGTCGTAAAAGTACATTTTATATAAGAATTTTATTAAAATTTTATTAAGTGATTTTTTTTTAAATTTTTAAATTTTTTTATTAAAATCGGATAATAAATAAAAAAGTTAAAGATGGCGACCGTAACGGAAACTGCTACGGTGACGTCATCATCCAATATGGCGGAAAACACGTCACCGGAATTTTCGAGAACACAATTACGTCATCCAAAATGGCGGATCCAAGATGATGGATCCAAAATGGCCGTCGTGAACTCATTGTCCCATTACGCTGTGTCCCGTTACGTTTTGTCCCGTTACGCTGTGTCCCGTTACACTCATCCAAAATGGCCGCCGTGACGTCAGAGATAGACGTGACGTCAGAGATGTGGCTCAGCTCCACCTCCACACCCTGGACCCTGTTTAGGTAGCCCCATTCCTATACTACTAAGTAAAGCCTATTTGCATGGAAATATGGGATCATGTTGTTAATGGTTTCCAGATGGAGGTTCCATTTACCCATTTTTTCAGATTGTATGAACCCTATAATCAACGTGCCTAGTTCCAAATATTGTAACTAATATTTAGCTGTAGGTCCAATCTGTATCAATCATTGCTCCTCAGTTCAAAATTATGTTACAGTCCAATAATGCATTCTCGTATGATAACGATGAGAAGTTCTGAGAGGTCTCCAATGTAAATGATATCTTCTATGTCAGTCTTCAATAAGGAGTAAAAACTGATGGATTATATGACCAGTTAAGGTAAAAAAAATGTGTGAGCTGTTAGGTTAGATCTGATGGCACTTTTGTAGGCGTGCATCATGATATTTCAGTGCTAGTCACAGAATTATATATGTAAACAGTTTTATGAGACCACTGGCAATCATTATGAACACGACGTCTCCAATAAAATACATTAGCAAATGGAAACCATCAAACTGTATTATTATATTGGATAATTCAGTCACTCATACATGACTTGCAACTGACCTAATGTCTTATTCTTCTCTGCATAATTCAATTATGCTGTATAAATTGTATCATAAATGCTGAGAGGAGTGTTGTTAAATGGTTGGCAGGTGATGCGTAAAGTTTCAAATGGTATGCATCTCTTAATTTCTTCCATAAAACCATTTTATCCACCAACATCTGGAAAATGAATATGCTTGCAGTAGAGCCACACCAAGTGAGACACTAGAGGCATAACAATGGTAATTTGTGGAAACAGTGCACTGATATCCTTCATCTTGATTGCTGCAAATCCAAAACTTGTTTGTATGTTTGAATGGTTTAAATTCACTTGCTACCTCATCGGCTGTCAGTGGTTGTTGCAGACAAATGATTCGTTGACCAAGGACCACTGCAGATTTTGGTGTTACACATATTATGCCACCCAATGTGCACCTGCACATTAAAATCGGGGTTGTTGTACACTATCTGAGAAAAGGCCTTCTTGTTAAGTTCCATGGGGGACATATTATTGGTATATATATCAAAACATGTTGTTTTCATGTATGACGAACAATATCTCAAGAACGATAAAGCATCGACTAACCTGTGGGAGCCATATTTTTTTTATAATGTGCCACCAGACATACATGTAAGTGTGTTACAAAAAACGATGTCCTCACCACACTAACCAAGCTATGTTAAATAGCTGTGCCATCTTATTCCACTTTTCGGTTTCACCACGGTTCTTCATTTCTCAAGACAATATTTGTAAACACCCCAAGAGTCTTACGAATAAGGTCTGCCACCCCTTCCAGAAAGTTATCCTGTGAGGGGTATTCAGAGCTGTAAATTTGGCCTCGAATATCCTTAACAATAATGGTAACTGCTGTTCTAACAATACTAAATATTTATTCTCTTTCGTTTGAACTCTCCTGCTGAAACCACGCATCTGTGATAAACTTGTAACCCGTATTTTCATGTACATGACAAAAGGGGTATTTACTGAAACACATATATAATTGCAATACTAAGTGAAAAGATGTGCGCTTACTGTTTTCGATGGGGGTTTTAGGATTACATTCAATTTTTCCAATTAACTCGTCCAATGATAACTGGTACTTTTTAACGCTATTGTCTAGAAAATTGTAAATCGTTTGCATAGCAACATCTACTTGTTTTGTGTTTCTGCCTGTAGCCTCACGTTTTTATTGACAGATGGTGCAGCCTTTTAAAACGAGAATGATGATATTTCCCATCTGCAGTGACAAATTCATTTATGTCCAGCAATGTTTTGTCGTGTAGAATGTGCTAATTCTTCATTGCGGTTTTTCAAGAGTCGTAAAACATTGTCCTTAACGTTTATCACCATCACAATATGTACAGTTTCACGTTTGGAATTTCGAGATATCTCTGTTGTGTTGCATAGTTGGAGGGTATTTCTTCAGCACAAAAGAAGCAATGAGTTTTAAAAACAAAGTTTGGTTCATTCGATGAACATTATTATGTTGGGCTGCATCTTGTTTGACCATCATGATGTATGCATTAATACTTATTTCTTTTACATTAGTTTTTCAACATTTCTTATTAATTTCAAAGGATGTGTTCCTCTGAAATATAACAAATTTACCGTTACCTGTCTTCCTACTTGCTTTAGCAAAATATTTTGTTTATCTTTCACATCACTCAACTTTGATCCGTCATCTAATGTTGTATTACATAAAACACACTCGCGAAGAGGGACTGCAAACATTCCCGTCACCTTGAAACACTTCATCCTCAACTTGTGGCTCGGAGTAAACTAACTGAAAACCAGTTATCGTTATACCCGCCCCCTTGGGAGGGGAACAAAACATCCTCCTGATACACCAGCCTTGTCCATCTTAATAACTCGAATTATTACCCACAGAATTAAAGACTTTATCGTCCTATGTTTACTGACCAATATTTACATTATTTTATTTCCAAATAGAGATGCAAAATAAAATTACTCGCAGACAGTGCTAAAGTTAATAAATATCACATCGAAATGGATTAATTTTGTAAATTTTTGTGATATTTTAAAAATGCTGTATCGCTACTACGAGGCTGAATAGTAAAAAAATTATTTTAGCACCTGTTAAAAATAAACAAAAAATGGGAACCCTAATCAGACAATTTTAAGGTAACAAAATTTTTTAAATTTTAGAAATTTAAAATATATATTTTGACCATGTTCCATTGCTTTTATTTCGCTTAGACAACCATAGTTTGTTGCAACTCCCCCAAAAATATATATAACCTGAAAGGAATATAGTTCTAGATTTTTTTGAAAAAATCGCAAAAACCGTTCAAAAATTATTATTATTGTCATATTTTCGCAATGTTCCGTTACGTTAAGAAGGAGTGCGTGTTGAAATTCGGATCCAGCACTCCCAATAACATAATACCTACTTGAAGAACCTAATTATGTTTTTCCATTTTCATTTTATATGCAAAAATTACAAAAAAACTTAATGTTGCAATTTTGTTAATATTTGAGGATATACAAATAATCCATACGAGGTGGTAAAAGTTGAACTTCGAATCAGCACCCAATAAATGTAGACTACTGTTGAGAAACCTAAATCCGGAATTTTATTTTATATACATATCGGTTTGTTTTACATAATTTGACTGGAATATCAATGCACGAAAGAGAATAAATAAAAAGGATAAAATGGGGATATAACGACAAAAAAATGTTGCTATTGAAGGACAAAAATTTAGCCCTAATTCCACCCTCTATAATAAATTTAATTCAATAATGTATTCAAGAAATTCGAACAATACCTGTGTATTGTGTAATACAGTGTGCAGTCTGGCCTGGGTTAGCCTCTAGAGTAGACCGTACAGCCAGCGACTCAACGCCGAGTGTCGGGTGGTGGTAAATAACCTGACTCTCTACAGGGTCGAATGGCCTCGGTGGTAGGCGACTCTGTTGGTGGGTGTTGAGCTTCCAGTGGTGGCACACTTGTGGCACACTCGGTACAATTGGTCTGCGACTGCTCGAAATGACTGCTGGAATGCATCCTAACCGAGCCACGTGGTCGCGCCAAGAACAAAGCGGTCGAAGGAGCAGCAGCAGCAAGTCAGCTCTCTCCGGCGGGCGGAAGGCTACCGGGTGGAGGCGAGTGCTGATAGGCTCCAAGCTAGCGTCGCGCCAGTTACAAGGCATGTTCAAGACAAATAACTGGTAGTAAATAGAATATTACGAAACCAAACACTCGCTCTTGATCGGTTGGTTCGCCATGGCTATGGTGATAAGCCCTGTGAGGATTTCATGAATGACTAAATTGATCTGAGGGATCTGAGCCATGCATTTTTCTTTATAAATTAAAAAAGCAATATGTAATGCATTTGTGAATTTTCCTTTAAAAATTTTGATGAGAAGTTGTGGTTTTGTCATTGACACTTATTATTTTATTGGAAAATTCCTGTTGGGTCTTGATTTTCCAATAAAATAATAAGTGTCAATGACGAAACACTCCTGACTTGTGTGGAGGTGCTGTTCACAATTTTAGAGACTATTAGAAACTGTATGGAATTAAGTTATTGAAATTTTTGACTATAGGAGATTTGAAACAACTGCTAGAGTATGTGCACTCATAATCAAATCAAATGATAGTTTTGACCAGAAAAATTTCTGGGGTTAGGTTTCTTAACAGGTTTTTTTTTAATTTTTTTTAATTTTTTTTGTGCTTCTGTAATCTAAATTCAATTTTGCCACCGAGTACAGGTGATGCAAGTAGTATGTAAATGGGCATCCGGGGACACGGCTTCTGGCTGAGGATTGAAGATTGTTTACATTGTGACGTCACGGCGGCCATCTTGGAGGAGTGTAACGGGACATAGCATAACGGGACAAGTTTGACCTTGACCTTTGACCCTCAAAATTTTCCAAAATTGGGCAAAAATTGCCCAAAATTCCTCAAAATTTCCATTTCTGTGGAAAAAAATTCCACCAAAAAATCTCAAAAAATTCCTCAATTCAAAAATTAGGATTTCGAAAATCCTCAAAAGTCATTTTGTCTTAGAAAGAACCCAAATTCCTAAAAGAGGCTTAAGCATCCTTGTTTACAGCCTCCGATAAGCCTCTTACGTCATCTAGGATTATGACCGCCATCTTGGATTATGTCGTCACCGTTGCAGTTTCCGTTACGTCCGCCATCTTGAAAATCTTTATTTATTATCCGATTTTAATGAATTTTTTTTTAAAAATTATAAAAAAATTCAAATAATAAAATTTTAACAAAATAATTATAAAAAATATACTTTTACGACACGGAATTCGGAGTCCTCGGTTCGAACCCGACGAGTGCAAAAAAAATAAATAAAAATGGAGACCGATCCTTCCCTCACAGTGGACGCAGGCAGACTGACCCCCACCACTTTTACCAATGCATATATATCGTCACATAGTATGACGTCATGTACGCCATCTTGAAATTTGGACGCCATCTTGAAAATCTTTATTTATTATCCGATTTTAATGAAAAAAATTCCTAAATTCATCAAAAAAGTAACGTATTTGAATTCTGTTTGATTATATCGATGTACGTCCTTGGTTCGATTCCCGGCGAGAGTAAACGGTCGATCCTTCCTCCATGAAAGATACCTAGACTGATCTACCACCACCAGTACCAAGGTATATATCATCAACTGGTATGACATCATGTCCGCCATCTTGTCTTCATCCGCTGGAGACCACCATCTTGTTTTCGTCTGATAGAGTGTGCCTATACCATGTAGTATAATTATCTGTTCACGATACTTTTGTCCTCAACTGTTGACATTGAACATTGACCTTGAAATTTGACCTTGACATTGAACATTGACCTTGAAATTTGACCTTGACTTGAAATTTGACCTTGACCTTGAAATTTGACCTTGACCTCGAAATTTGACCTTGAAATTTGACTTTGTCCTTGTCGACCATCATGGATTCGACATTTTATGTTCAGTACATGCTACCAGGAGCTACCACCTGCTGGAGTACACCATCTTGTGTGTGTACTTGTATTATAGAGTACATTTCCATCTGGATAATTTTTATTCTAACCCGCTACAGTGCAGTAATCATTTATTACCGAGGTGCCCCCCCGCCATCTTGAAATTCGGCCGCCATCTTGAAATCATGTAATAATGTAGCTATAAAAGCGGGAAAAAATCCAAAATTCATAAAAAAAATCAGTCATTAACTTACATATTGATTCGATCCGCTCCAGTCCTTGGTTCGATCCCTGAATGATGCAAAACATTTAATTTTATATAAAAAATAATAATTTCAATAAACCATGTTCAAAATTCTTAAAGAGACTTTAAATCCTCTACTACCATCATCCTATCAGACATCAAGACCACCATATTGGAAATTCGTAATTGTAATGCTAGAGATTCGGGAAAAAGTTCAAAATTCATTAAATAAATTTGTAATCTATATACTGATTGATTAGATCGACTAAGGTCCTTGGTTCGATCCCTGGCCGATACAAAACAACTTTAATTTTAAAAAAGTACCAGGAAAGTGTAAGGTTCGAGAAATAAAACACCTCAAAGTCTTTTACAAACATAATATTTATTACACAATTTCTATCCTACTACAGAATCACTTGCGAAAGCCAACAATCTTATAAACATTTAGCCCTGCATAGACGTGCAACGACTACTTCTTAGCTCCAAATGGCTCCCACAGCTCCAACAGCCTCCAAATGCTTAACACAGCTCCAAATGGCTCCAAATGCTCCAAACGGCTCCAAATGCTCCAAATGTCTGCAGCAGCTCCAAATGCTTGACAGCTCCAAATGCTTCAAAAGGCTCCAAATGCTCCAACAGCTCCAAAAAAAGGCTCCAAATGCTCCAATAGCCTCCAAATGCTTAACACAGCTCCAAATGGCTCCAAATGCTCCAAACGGCCTCCAAATGCTTGACAGCCTTCAAATGCTTGACAGCCTTCAAATGCTTGACAGCTCCAAATGGCTCCAAATGCTCCAAAAGGCTCTAAATGCTCCAAATGTCTCCAAAAGGCTCCAAATGCTCCAACAGCCTCCAAATGCTTAACACAGCTCCAAATAGCTCCAAATGCTCCAAACGGCCTCCAAATGGCTCCAACAGCCTCCAAATGCTTAACACAGCTCCAAATGGCTCCAAATGCTCCAAACGGCCTCCAAATGCTTGACAGCTCCAAATGTCTCCAGCAGCTCCAAATGCTTGACAGCTACAAATGCTTCAAAAGGCTCCAAATGCTCCAAATGGCTCCAAATGCTCCAAATGGCTCCAACAGCTCCAAAAGGCTCCAAATGCTTCAAAAGGCTCCAATTGTTCCAAGAGCTCCATCTTCAATTGGTTCCAACTGATTCCAATTACTTTTCTTATCGAACTTGGCATGATTACTAACATGTCTTTATTAGTATACATTTTGACTGGCAGTGGTAACGTATTGTGCACCTTTAAGTTATAAGTTTTATTTAGAAATCAGATTTCGATAAATGGTAGATACCATTTGGAAATAAAATATATTAATTTATCTTCAAGTTTATACACATACATTTAATTTAAGCCATTATTGTATGTAGCCAGCTTCCCTCAGTTCTTTGAGTATGAAGGATATTTCTGTAATGTTTGAATAGTTTCCTGCACAAAGCGATCCATGTAGTAGTCGTAGCCTGTCAACCAATATGTTAGGATCTTCCCATGAGGTATAATCAATCTCTTCTGCTGCGTTCATCATCCTTGCATCTTTATTATAAATATTATGATATCTGGTGTCTTCCGTTTTAACACCAACCTCAGGGTTACTTTCCTCATCGTGCCAGTGATTATCACAAGCTTGATCAGGATAATTTATTTTATTACGACGTTTCCATCGTTTTGGTCTCAAACCACCATCACAGTCTTCGCTCTTGCATGCGTTTGGTGCTTCAGCACAGTACTCAATCATGTCAGCCTTAGATGTGTCAGCACAGTCTTCGTTCACACCAGCTTCTGATGTGTCATCACAGTCTTCAATCATGTCAGCACCACAAACTTGATCAGGATAATTTATTTTATTACATCGTTTCCATCGTTTTGGTCTCAGACCGCCATCACAGTCTTCGATCTTGCCTGCTTTAGGTGCTTCAGTACAGTACTCAATCATGTCAGCCTCAGATGTGTCACCACAATCTTCAATCATGCCCGCTTCAGATGATTCATCAAAGTCTTCGACCTTGTAAGCTTCAGATGGTTCTCCATCTTTCTCATTTTCATGGAGACTACTAGATATTGGAGTAAATATATTTTCATTTCTAATGTGGTTACAACTTCCTTCGTTTGTTTTAAATTTTAAATTATTATCTTGATCTAGATCAGTAATTTTAGCATTAGCTTTTTCGCCTTCGTTCCTCTTCCGCGATGTTGTAGCCCAGTCTTCGTTATCTTTATTCATCTTAATTGTACAGGTCTTGTAATGTCTATCCAAGTAATATCTTCTACCAAAGGATTTCTGACACTGACTGCAATGAAATGGTTTTTGACAAGGACTCAAATTACACTCGCTTCTCTCATGTCGTTTAGCATTCTTTCTCAAGGTAAACACCTTGCTACAGTATCTACAGTGATGACGTCTCGATACAGCAACAAATCCCGTTTCAGGATTCATATTTGTTACTGAGACTAATGCCAGATGCAAACTAAGAGTTTTAAATTAGATATATTACTTAAATAGAATTTTTTTATTATTTCATCAGCGAGAATTAATTTATCTCATTCAAAGGTACTTGTTGCAAGTAGTTCTGCTTTTCAACAACAGATGTCGCCACATGTTACTTGCAGGTAAATAATATTTAGTTCTTTTATGCGGGATGCGGGATGCTCACTAACGATCGCAATAGTACGATGGCTTCGCTAGACTCCAAGGAGAAGGAAGTACGTCCATCCTGTTAGTGCTTCTTAGATTTCTCAGAGATTATTTGACTGAGTAATGATATTTTTATTTTAATTTCCACCTGATAAAAATATTACAAGTAATGATTAAGTAGCAGAAGTTCACTAATTATTAGCCACCTTGAATAAAAAATGACATGCTTCATTAAGTAAAAAAATCTTTCATGCAGAGATAAATTCCTCATCAGTAACCAGAAGCACTTGGAGAAAACCATCAGATGTCTAATCAGGAATAATCAGAAGCACCCAGAGAAAACCATCAAAATATTGTCAAGAATAATCAGAAGCACACACGGAAAAATCCACCATAATACTGTCAAGAATAAACGGGAGAACACGGAGAAAACCGCCATAATATTGACAAGAATAATCGGAAGCACACGGAGAAAACCGCCACAAGTTTTCTTTGATATCATAAAATTTCAGGAAAAAATAACAAAAAATAAAAATAAATGAATAAAAAATTTTAAAAAATAAAATAAATAAATACATAAACAGATTCTGCTAGCTTGTGAACTTCTCATTGTTGAGCAAAGATATAGTTCTTGTACAAGCCAGAATTTTATGTATTTATTTATTTTATTTTTTAAAATTTTTTATTAATTTATTTTTATTTTTTGTTATTTTTTCCTGAAATTTTATGATATCAAAGAAAACTTGTGGCGGTTTTCTCCGTGTGCTTCCGATTATTCTTGTCAATATTATGGCGGTTTTCTCCGTGTGCTCCCGTTTATTCTTGACAGTATTATGGTGGATTTTTCCGTGTGTGCTTCTGATTATTCTTGACAGTAGTATAGGATAGCCGGTCCGAGGACACGGGTTCTGGGTGTGGTGCCGGTGCCGGTGTCCGCCATCTTGGATTGTGACGTCACGGCGGCCATCTTGGATGGTCGTGACCTTGACCTTTGACCTTGACCTTGAATTTGATCCTCAAAAATCGCCAAAATCCTCCAAAATTGGGCAAAATTTGCCCAAAATTCCTCAAAAATCGCCAAAATTTCCATTTCTGTGGAAAAAAGTTCCGCCAAAAAATCTCAAAAAATTCCACAATTCAAAAATTCCCGTTTTCGAGAGAAAAATTCCCGTGTCGAGGGAAAATTTCCCGTTTTTAGTCCTTAAAAATCCCAGCGGCTAGAAATGTCCATATGTAGGCTTAAGCATCCATGACTACAGCCTACGATAAGCCTCTGACGACATCATGGATTATGACGTCACCGTTGCAATTTCCGTTACGGCCGCCATCTTTAACTTTTTTATTTATTATCCGATTTTAATGAAATTTTTTTTAAAAATTAATAAAAAATTTACTTAATAAAATTTTAATAAAATACTTATAAAAAACAAACATTTACGACACGGAGTTCGAAGTCCTCGGTTCGAACCCGACGAGTGCAAAAAAAATTAAAAAATGGCGACCGATCCTTCCCCTGTGGTGGGTGCTAGCAGACTGACTCCCACCACTTTTTTTCAAAGCATATATATCGTCACCTAGTATGACGTCATGTCCGCCATCTTGTCTTCGATGCTGGAAGCCATCATCAATGTATCGTCGGCTAGAGTGCGCCGATGACATGTTAGTTTAATTCGTATCCGCTAGAGAGCAGTAATCATTTATTACTGTGACACGCGCCATCTTGTCATTTGGCCGACATCTTGAAAATCCGTAATTATTTAGCTAGAAATTCGGGAAAAGTTCCAAAATTCATTAAATAAATCACTCATTAATTTACATATTGATTCGATCGATTCCTGTCCTCGGTTCGATACCCGATCGATGCAAATAATCTTAATTTTTAAGTAAAAATACCTAAAAAATGACAGGTTCGAAAATAAAAACACTGCAAGTTCTTTTACAAACATAATATTTATTACATAATTTCTATTTTACTACAGGATCACCTGCGAAGGTTAGCAATCTTACAAACATTTAGGTCCGCATAGGCGTGAAATGACTAATTCTTAGCTCCAATCGGTTTATACAAGACAGAGTCCAGCCAGATCCTTTACAGACATAGTCCTCCTCTTCTTGACAGAGTTTCTGGATACCTTGTTTAACAGTTTGCTCGATATCGTTAGAACTGTAAATTACTGCAGCCGATGTCTTGAATGCACACTTCTTCACTTTGTCATCGAACGGATAAGGCTTTCCATATATACAGTCCAACCACAAGTTATATTTCAAAGGTCCGTTTGTTGCTACGTCATCAGTAAGCTGATTGATTATGTCCTGTCTGATATCATCAAGAAAATTACAAATGTCCTTTGACTCACTTAACGTACTTGGATAATAGTAGTCTTTCAATGTTCCACGAAATGCAGACTGCGTCAAGTAGAAGCCATTATCGTTCACTTGTAATGCTCCGATCACAGTCTTATGTTCAGATGCCACAGCAATCGGTTGCTGCACATCAGTTTTTTTACTTGTACGCTCACGAGTCACCAATCTAAACTCAGGAGTCGTAATTGCTGCAGGTAGTTCAGCAGTAGGCGCACGGACTTCACCTTTACAGTTTATCGAATGTCGGCGCAAATTATCAATTCGAGTAAACCATTTATGACACTCGTCACAGCGAAACTTCATGCGAGAAGGACTCTTCGTACATTTACTCCTCTCATGTCTCCGTACATCATGTGCAAATGCAAACGTCATGTCGCAGTAGCCACAAGGATGCCTAGTTGAAGACAAACCCGAACCAGATGTCGCTGTTACTGCAACTGAATCATTTCCAGGCATACTCTTATGCACATTAATGCATCGTGGTTGTATAGAAACCTTTACTTTCTGCCGCACTGCAGGTCCATTACATGTCTCCAAGTGATGCTTCAAATTAGCATTTCTTGTAAATTGCTTGCGACACTTAATACAACCAAACATTTTACGATAAGGGTTCTTGACACATTCTCTCTTCTCGTGTCGACGAGCATTGCTGATGTTTGAGAAAATCTTGTCACAGTAACGACATCGATGTTCGTTAGTTGACGATTCGCCATCCATTGAAGTCTCCATCGAGGGCGAAACAGCGTTCGTCGAGGTTTCCTGTACAGTCAGCACTACCGGCATTAAAGTCTCTTCTGCTGGTGGTATCACATCTGTTGAAATCCCCTCCAATGTTGACGTCATCGTTACCAACGGGATCTGCTCCTTCTCCGTCGTAGCTGTCGATAAGGTTCCCGTAGTCGATGGTACAACCTCCGAGTTCAACGTTAAAGACGGTAAAGATGCCATCGAGTTCGCAAGAACAGGTAATTACGCGATTTATGCACCAGATTAAACAATCTAGGTGATCCGTACACCGTCGACGGCAGTAACAAACTGAGCGTCCTGCTGTCTAGGACTCGCTTATATACATGCACCGTATGGAATAATGCGCTAGTCAAACCAAGAACATTTTACTAAAATACTAGAGTCAAAACAACATTAAAAAAATAGAAGCACCATCAAAAAAAAAGGAAGCACACTTGGAAGCACCGACAACGAAAAGGCAGCACATTTGGAAGCACCGACAACGAAAAAGGCAGCACCATCATCGAAAAGACCGCACATTTGTCATTGGCTCTAATATTCATTGGCTCCAATATTCATTGGTTCCATCAGTCTATTGATTCTATCAGTCTAGTGACTCCAACAGTCATTGACACCAACGGCCTTTTTCTTCATCAGCTCCAATGATATTTGGCTAGAATGCTACGAGTCTAAGAGACCATGAGGCTACAATTCTACGAGTGTACAAGACTCCTCCAACTACCTTCAAGTGTATAAAGCTCCAAATGCTCCAACAGCTCCAACACGCAATGTACGCGCAATACATGCAATTTACACACAATAAATGTAATGATTACACAGTACACACACACAGGAAACGGAACGTACACACAGTACACACACAGGGAACGGAACGTACACACAGTACACACAGGAAACGGAACGTACACACAGTACACACAGGGAACGGAACGTACACACAGTACACACAGGAAACGGAACGTACACACAGTACACACAGGGAACGGAACGTACACACAGTACACACAGGAAACGGAACGTACACACAGTACACACAGGAAACGGAACGTACACACAGTACACACAGGAAACGGAACGAACACGTAATATTCACGCAATTGACACACAGTACACGCAGTGTACACGCAATTTACGCAAAGTACACCCAATGTACGCAATGTACGCAATATATATGTAATGTACACACAATGACTACGCTTCGTTCGCGCAGGACAAGCATTTAATGAAAACGAAGCACGTTTGGACGGAAATTCTATAAAACGAAAGCTCATTTAACGAAAGGAGGCGCATTCTCTCGTTCATTCAACTTGGTAGGATACGATCTTCAATGATAATTTAGGATATAATCTCTCCATCAGTCTATGAATCCAACAGTTTATATTTCCATTAGCCATCGACTCCAACAGTCATTGACTCCAACAGTCATTGGCTCCAACAGTCATTGCCTCCAACAGTCATTGTCTCCAACGGCCTTTTGGTTCATCAGCTCCAATGATATTTGGTTAGAATGCTACGACTCTAAGAGACTATGAGACTACAATTCTACGAGTGTACAAGACTCCTCCAACTACCTTCAAGCGTACAAAGCTCCAACTACTTCAGCAGCATTATGTTATAATAGTACAAGGCTACTTGACTACGAAGCTACAAGTCTACATGGCTCCAATTGCGGCATCTGTCTTCGTCTGAATTTTCTCTTTGACTCCAACTCCGCCCGCCAGCATCTCTTCGATCTGCACCTCGATTATGTTATAATAGTACAAGGCTACTTGACTACGAAGCTACAAGTCTACATGGCTCCAATTACGGCATCTGTCTTCGGCTGAATTTTCTCTTTGACTCCAACTGCTACAGCAGCATTATGTTATAATAGTACAAGGCTACTTGACTACGAAGCTACACATCTACAAGGCTCCAATTATCACATCTGTCTTCGTCAGCATTTTCTCTTTTGCTCCCACTGCTCCAACAGCATTATGTTATATGATTCCATGGATACTTTGTTACGTAGCTACAGGTCTACGAGGTTCCAATGCATCATGTTTACGAAGCTTCCAGAACACAGGGTTACGAGACTGCGAGGCTACAGGACTACGAAGCTTCCAGGACACGAGGCTACATGGCTACGAGACTACATGACTCTAACTGATTACAATAGCACCACTCAGTGGTGAGAGTTAGGTTATCCCATGCAAAAGTACTTTATGCATGTAGTTCTGCTTTTCAACAACAGATGTCGCCACATGTTGCTTGCAGGTAAATAATATTTAGTTCTTTTATGCGGGATGCAGGATGCTCACTAACGATCGCAAAAGAAGGATGGCTTCGCTAGACTCCAAGGAAAAGGAAGTTCGTCTTGCATGTTGGTGCTCCACAGATGTCTCATGGCGTAATATTAATTTGACTGAGTAATGATATTTGTCAATTCCACCTGATAAAAATATTGCAAGTTTTGTTTTAGTAGCAGAAATTATCGAATTAAATGTAACTCCAATTAAAATGGCATGTCTCAATAGACAAAAAAAAATCCATGCAGAGAGTGGTTCCTCAGAATAGTCAGAAACACTTGAAGAAACCACAGGAATAATTGCAAGAACACGGGAAAAACCATCAAATTATTGACATTAATAATCAGGAGCACACGGAGAAAACCATCATAATATTGACCAGATTAATCAGAAGTACTCGGAGAAAACCACCACATGTTTTCCTTGATATCATAAAATTACAGGAAAAAAATATTTAAAAATAAAAATAAATTAATAAAAAAATAAAAAAATAAAAAAATTGCATAAACAGTTTCTGCTAGCTTGTAAACTTATCATTGTTGAGCAAAGATAGAGTTCTTGTACAAGCCAGAAATTTATGCAATTTTTTTATTTTTTTATTTTTTTATTAATTTATTTTTATTTTTAAATATTTTTTTCCTGTAATTTTATGATATCAAGGAAAACATGTGGTGGTTTTCTCCGAGTACTTCTGAGTAATCTGGTCAATATTATGATGGTTTTCTCCGTGTGCTCCTGATTATTAATGTCAATAATTTGATGGTTTTTCCCGTGTTCTTGCAATTATTCCTGTGGTTTCTTCAAGTGTTTCTGACTATTCTGAGGAACCACTCTCTGCATGGATTTTTTTTTGTCTATTGAGACATGCCATTTTAATTGGAGTTACATTTAATTCGATAATTTCTGCTACTAAATCAAAACTTGCAATATTTTTATCAGGTGGAATTGACAAATATCATTACTCAGTCAAATTAATATTACGCCATGAGACATCTGTGGAGCACCAACATGCAAGACGAACTTTTTTTTCCTTGGAGTCTAGCGAAGCCATCCTTCTTTTGCGATCGTTAGTGAGCATCCTGCATCCCGCATAAAAGAACTAAATATTATTTACCTGCAAGCAACATGTGGCGACATCTGTTGTTGAAAAGCAGAACTACATGCATAAAGTACTTTTGCATGGGATAACCTAACTCTCACCACTGAGTGGTGCTATTGTAATCAGTTAGAGTCATGTAGTCTCGTAGCCATGTAGCCTCGTGTCCTGGAAGCTTCGTAGTCCTGTAGCCTCGCAGTCTCGTAACCCTGTGTTCTGGAAGCTTCGTAAACATGATGCATTGGAACCTCGTAGACCTGTAGCTACGTAACAAAGTATCCATGGAATCATATAACATAATGCTGTTGGAGCAGTGGGAGCAAAAGAGAAAATGCTGACGAAGACAGATGTGATAATTGGAGCCTTGTAGATGTGTAGCTTCGTAGTCAAGTAGCCTTGTACTATTATAACATAATGCTGCTGTAGCAGTTGGAGTCAAAGAGAAAATTCAGCCGAAGACAGATGCCGTAATTGGAGCCATGTAGACTTGTAGCTTCGTAGTCAAGTAGCCTTGTACTATTATAACATAATCGAGGTGCAGATCGAAGAGATGCTGGCGGGCGGAGTTGGAGTCAAAGAGAAAATTCAGACGAAGACAGATGCCGCAATTGGAGCCATGTAGACTTGTAGCTTCGTAGTCAAGTAGCCTTGTACTATTATAACATAATGCTGCTGAAGTAGTTGGAGCTTTGTACGCTTGAAGGTAGTTGGAGGAGTCTTGTACACTCGTAGAATTGTAGTCTCATAGTCTCTTAGAGTCGTAGCATTCTAACCAAATATCATTGGAGCTGATGAACCAAAAGGCCGTTGGAGACAATGACTGTTGGAGGCAATGACTGTTGGAGCCAATGACTGTTGGAGTCAATGACTGTTGGAGTCGATGGCTAATGGAAATATAAACTGTTGGATTCATAGACTGATGGAGAGATTATATCCTAACTTATCATTGAAGATCGTATCCTACCAAGTTGAATGAACGAGAGAATGCGCCTCCTTTTCGTTAAATGAGCTTTCGTTTTATAGAATTTCCGTCCAAACGTGCTTCGTTTTCATTAAATGCTTGTCCTGCGCGAACGAAGCGTAGTCATTGTGTGTACATTACATATATATTGCGTACATTGCGTACATTGGGTGTACTTTGCGTAAATTGCGTGTACACTGCGTGTACTGTGTGTCAATTGCGTGAATATTACGTGTTCGTTCCGTTTCCTGTGTGTACTGTGTGTACGTTCCGTTTCCTGTGTGTACTGTGTGTACGTTCCGTTTCCTGTGTGTACTGTGTGTACGTTCCGTTCCCTGTGTGTACTGTGTGTACGTTCCGTTTCCTGTGTGTACTGTGTGTACGTTCCGTTCCCTGTGTGTGTACTGTGTGTACGTTCCGTTTCCTGTGTGTACTGTGTGTACGTTCCGTTTCCTGTGTGTACTGTGTGTACGTTCCGTTTCCTGTGTGTACTGTGTGTACGTTCCGTTTCCTGTATGTACTGTGTGTACGTTCCGTTTCCTGTGTGTGTGTACTGTGTAATCATTACATTTATTGTGTGTAAATTGCATGTATTGCGCGTACATTGCGTGTTGGAGCTGTTGGAGCATTTGGAGCTTTATACACTTGAAGGTAGTTGGAGGAGTCTTGTACACTCGTAGAATTGTAGCCTCATGGTCTCTTAGACTCGTAGCATTCTAGCCAAATATCATTGGAGCTGATGAAGAAAAAGGCCGTTGGTGTCAATGACTGTTGGAGTCACTAGACTGATAGAATCAATAGACTGATGGAACCAATGAATATTGGAGCCAATGAATATTGGAGCCAATGACAAATGTGCGGTCTTTTCGATGATGGTGCTGCCTTTTTCGTTGTCGGTGCTTCCAAATGTGCTGCCTTTTCGTTGTCGGTGCTTCCAAGTGTGCTTCCTTTTTTTTTGATGGTGCTTCTATTTTTTTAATGTTGTTTTGACTCTAGTATTTTAGTAAAATGTTCTTGGTTTGACTAGCGTATTATTCCATACGGTGCATGTATATAAGCGAGTCCTAGACAGCAGGACGCTCAGTTTGTTACTGCCGTCGACGGTGTACGGATCACCTAGATTGTTTAATCTGGTGCATAAATCGCGTAATTACCTGTTCTTGCGAACTCGATGGCATCTTTACCATCTTTAACGTTGAACTCGGAGGTTGTACCATCGACTACGGGAACCTTATCGACAGCTACGACGGAGAAGGAGCAGATCCCGTTGGTAACGATGACGTCAACATTGGAGGGGATTTCAACAGATGTGATACCACCAGCAGAAGAGACTTTAATGCCGGTAGTGCTGACTGTACAGGAAACCTCGACGAACGCTGTTTAGCCCTCGATGGAGACTTCAATGGATGGCGAATCGTCAACTAACGAACATCGATGTCGTTACTGTGACAAGATTTTCTCAAACATCAGCAATGCTCGTCGACACGAGAAGAGAGAATGTGTCAAGAACCCTTATCGTAAAATGTTTGGTTGTATTAAGTGTCGCAAGCAATTTACAAGAAATGCTAATTTGAAGCATCACTTGGAGACATGTAATGGACCTGCAGTGCGGCAGAAAGTAAAGGTTTCTATACAACAACGATGCATTAATGTGCATAAGAGTATGCCTGGAAATGATTCAGTTGCAGTAACAGCGACATTTGGTTCGGGTTTTGTCTTCAACTAGGCATCCTTGTGGCTACTGCGACATGACGTTTGCATTTGCACATGATGTACGGAGACATGAGAGGAGTAAATGTACGAGGAGTCCTTCTCGCATGAAGTTTCGCTGTGACGAGTGTCATAAATGGTTTACTCGAATTGATAATTTGCGCCGACATTCGATAAACTGTAAAGGTGAAGTCCGTGCGCCTACTGCTGAACTACCTGCAGCAATTACGACTCCTGAGTTTAGATTGGTGACTCGTGAGCGTACAAGTAAAAAAACTGATGTGCAGCAACCGATTGCTGTGGCATCTGAACATAAGACTGTGATCGGAGCATTACAAGTGAACGATAATGGCTTCTACTTGACGCAGTCTGCATTTCGTGGAACATTGAAAGACTACTATTATCCAAGTACGTTAAGTGAGTCAAAGGACATTTGTAATTTTCTTGATGATATCAGACAGGACATAATCAATCAGCTTACTGATGACGTAGCAACAAACGGACCTTTGAAATATAACTTGTGGTTGGACTGTATATATGGAAAGCCTTATCCGTTCGATGACAAAGTGAAGAAGTGTGCATTCAAGACATCGGCTGCAGTAATTTACAGTTCTAACGATATCGAGCAAACTGTTAAACAAGGTATCCAGAAACTCTGTCAAGAAGAGGAGGACTATGTCTGTAAAGGATCTGGCTGGACTCTGTCTTGTATAAACCGATTGGAGCTAAGAATTAGTCATTTCACGCCTATGCGGACCTAAATGTTTGTAAGATTGCTAACCTTCGCAGGTGATCCTGTAGTAAAATAGAAATTATGTAATAAATATTATGTTTGTAAAAGAACTTGCAGTGTTTTTATTTTCGAACCTGTCATTTTTTAGGTATTTTTACTTAAAAATTAAGATTATTTGCATCGATTGGGTATCGAACCGAGGACAGGAATCGATCGAATCAATATGTAAATTAATGAGTGATTTATTTAATGAATTTTGGAACTTTTCCCGAATTTCTAGCTAAATAATTACGGATTTTCAAGATGTCGGCCAAATGACAAGATGGCGCGTGTCACAGTAATAAATGATTACTGCTCTCTAGCGGATACGAATTAAACTAACATGTCATCGGCGCACTCTAGCCGACGATACATTGATGATAGCTTCCAGCAACGAAGACAAGATGGCGGACATGACGTCATACTAGGTGACGATATATATGCTTTGAAAAAAATTGGTGGGAGTCAGTCTGCTAGCACCCACCACGGGGGAAGGATCGGTCGCCATTTTTTAATTTTTTTTGCACTCGTCGGGTTCGAACCGAGGACTTCGAACTCCGTGTCGTAAATTATTGTTTTTTATAAGTATTTTATTAAAATTTTATTAAGTAAATTTTTTATTAATTTTTAAAAAAAATTTCATTAAAATCGGATAATAAATAAAAAAGTTAAAGATGGCGGCCGTAACGGAAATTGCAACGGTGACGTCATAATCCATGATGTCGTCAGAGGCTTATCGTAGGCTGTAGTCATGGATGCTTAAGCCTACATATGGACATTTCTAGCCGCTGGGATTTTTAAGGACTAAAAACGGGAAATTTTCCCTCGACACGGGAATTTTTCTCTCGAAAACGGGAATTTTTGAATTGTGGAATTTTTTGAGATTTTTTGGCGGAACTTTTTTCCACAGAAATGGAAATTTTGGCGATTTTTGAGGAATTTTGGGCAAATTTTGCCCAATTTTGGAGGATTTTGGCGATTTTTGAGGATCAAATTCAAGGTCAAGGTCAAAGGTCAAGGTCACGACAATCCAAGATGGCCGCCGTGACGTCACAATCCAAGATGGCGGACACCGGCACCGGCACCACACCCAGAACCCGTGTCCTCGGACCGGCTATCCTATACTACTCTTGACAATATTTTGATGGTTTTCTCTGGGTGCTTCTGATTATTCCTGACTAGACATCTGATGGTTTTCTCCGAGTGCTTCTGGTTACTGATGAGGAATTTATTTCTGCATGAAGGATTTTTTTACTTAATGAAGCATGTCATTTTTTATTCAAGGTTGCTAATAATTAGTGAACTTCTGCTACTTAATCATTACTTGTAATATTTTTATCAGGTGGAAATTAAAATAAAAATATCATTACTCAGTCAAATAATCTCTGAGAAATCTAAGAAGCACTAACAGGATGGACGTACTTCCTTCTCCTTGGAGTCTAGCGAAGCCATCGTACTATTGCGATCGTTAGTGAGCATCCCGCATCCCGCATAAAAGAACTAAATATTATTTACCTGCAAGTAACATGTGGCGACATCTGTTGTTGAAAAGCAGAACTACTTGCAACAAGTACCTTTGAATGAGATAAATTAATTCTCGCTGATGAAATAATAAAAAAATTCTATTTAAGTAATATATCTAATTTAAAACTCTTAGTTTGCATCTGGCATTAGTCTCAGTAACAAATATGAATCCTGAAACGGGATTTGTTGCTGTATCGAAACGTCATCACTGTAGATACTGTAGCAAGGTGTTTACCTTGAGAAAGAATACTAAACGACATTAGAGAAGCGAGTGTAATTTGGGTCCTTGTCAAAAACCATTTCATTGCAGTCAGTGTCAGAAATCCTTTGGTAGAAGATATTACTTGGATAGACATTACAAGACCTGTACAATTAAGATGAATAAAGATAACGAAGACTGGGCTACAACATCGCGGAAGAGGAACGAAGGCGAAAAAGCTAATGCTAAAATTACTGATCTAGATCAAGATAATAATTTAAAATTTAAAACAAACGAGGAAGTTGTAACCACATTAGAAATGAAAATATATTTACTCCAATATCTAGTAGTCTCCATGAAAATGAGAAAGATGGAGAACCATCTGAAGCTTACAAGGTCGAAGACTTTGATGAATACTCTGAAGCGGGCATGATTGAAGATTGTGGTGACACATCTGAGGCTGACATGATTGAGTACTGTACTGAAGCACCTAAAGCAGGCAAGATCGAAGACTGTGATGGCGGTCTGAGACCAAAACGATGGAAACGATGTAATAAAATAAATTATCCTGATCAAGTTTGTGGTGCTGACATGATTGAAGACTGTGGTGACACATCAGAAGCTGGCGTGAACGAAGACTGTGCTGACACATCTAAGGCTGACATGATTGAGTACTGTGCTGAAGCACTAAACGCATGCAAGAGCGAAGACTGTGATGGTGGTTTGAGACCAAAACGATGGAAACGTCGTAATAAAATAAATTATCCTGATCAAGCTTGTGATAATCACTGGCACGATGAGGAAAGTAACCCTGAGGTTGGTGTTAAAACGGAAGACACCAGATATCATAATATTTATAATAAAGATGCAAGGATGATGAACGCAGCAGAAGAGATTGATTATACCTCATGGGAAGATCCTAACATATTGGTTGACAGGCTACGACTACTACATGGATCGCTTTGTGCAGAAAACTATTTAAACATTACAGAAATATCCTTCATACTCAAAGAACTGAGGGAAGCTGGCTACATACAATAATGGCTTAAATTAAATGTATGTGTATAAACTTGAAGATAAATTAATATATTTTATTTCCAAATGGTATCTACCATTTATCGAAATCTGATTTCTAAATAAAACTTATAACTTAAAGGTGCACAATACGTTACCACTGCCAGTCAAAATGTATACTAATAAAGACATGTTAGTAATCATGCCAAGTTCGATAAGAAAAGTAATTGGAATCAGTTGGAACCAATTGAAGATGGAGCTCTTGGAACAATTGGAGCCTTTTGAAGCATTTGGAGCCTTTTGGAGCATTTGGAGCCATTTGGAGCTGTCAAGCATTTGAAGGCTGTCAAGCATTTGAAGGCTGTCAAGCATTTGGAGGCCGTTTGGAGCATTTGGAGCCATTTGGAGCTGTGTTAAGCATTTGGAGGCTGTTGGAGCATTTGGAGCCTTTTGGAGACATTTGGAGCATTTAGAGCCTTTTGGAGCATTTGGAGCCATTTGGAGCTGTCAAGCATTTGAAGGCTGTCAAGCATTTGAAGGCTGTCAAGCATTTGGAGGCCGTTTGGAGCATTTGGAGCCATTTGGAGCTGTGTTAAGCATTTGGAGGCTATTGGAGCATTTGGAGCCTTTTTTTGGAGCTGTTGGAGCATTTGGAGCCTTTTGAAGCATTTGGAGCTGTCAAGCATTTGGAGCTGCTGGAGACATTTGGAGCATTTGGAGCCATTTGGAGCATTTTGAGCCATTTGGAGCTGTGTTAAGCATTTGGAGGCTGTTGGAGCTGTGGGAGCCATTTGGAGCTAAGAAGTAGTCGTTGCACGTCTATGCAGGGCTAAATGTTTATAAGATTGTTGGCTTTCGCAAGTGATTCTGTAGTAGGATAGAAATTGTGTAATAAATATTATGTTTGTAAAAGACTTTGAGGTGTTTTATTTCTCGAACCTTACACTTTCCTGGTACTTTTTTAAAATTAAAGTTGTTTTGTATCGGCCAGGGATCGAACCAAGGACCTTAGTCGATCTAATCAATCAGTATATAGATTACAAATTTATTTAATGAATTTTGAACTTTTTCCCGAATCTCTAGCATTACAACTACGAATTTCCAATATGGTGGTCTTGATGTCTGATAGGATGATGGTAGTAGAGGATTTAAAGTCTCTTTAAGATATTTGAACATGGTTTATTGAAATTATTATTTTTTATATAAAATTAAATGATTTGCATCATTCAGGGATCGAACCAAGGACTGGAGCGGATCGAATCAATATGTAAGTTAATGAGTGATTTTTTTTATGAATTTTGGATTTTTTCCTGCTTTTATAGCTACATTATTACATGATTTCAAGATGGCGGCCGAATTTCAAGATGGCGGGGGGGCACCTCGGTAATAAATGATTACTGCACTGTAGCGGGTTAGAATAAAATTATCCAGATGGAAATTTACTCTATAATACAAGTACACACAAGATGGAGTACTTCAGCAGGTGGTAGCTCCTGGTAGCATGTACTGAACATAAAATGTCGAATCCATGATGGTCGACAAGGACAAAATCAAATTTCAAGGACAAAGTCAAATTTCAAGGTCAAGGTCAAATTTCGAGGTCAAGGTCAAATTTCCAGGTCAAGGTCAAAGTTCAAGGTCAATGTCAAAGTTCAAGGTCAAGGTAAAATTTCAAGGTCAATGTTCAATGTCAAGGTTAAATTTCAAGGTCAATGTTCAATGTCAACAGTTGAGGACAAAAGTATCGTGAACAGATAATTATACTACATGGTATCGGCACACTCTATCAGACGAAAACAAGATGGTGGTCTCCAGCGGATGAAGACAAGATGGCGGACATGATGTCATACCAGTTGATGATATATACCTTGGTACTGGTGGTGGTAGATCAGTCTAGGTAGCTTTCATGGAGGAAGGATCGACCGTTTACTCTCGCCGGGAATCGAACCAAGGACGTACATCGATATAATCAAACAGAATTCAAATACGTTACTTTTTTGATGAATTTTGGAATTTTTTTCATTAAAATCGGATAATAAATAAAGATTTTCAAGATGGCGTCCAAATTTCAAGATGGCGTACATGACGTCATACTATGTGACGATATATATGCATTGGTAAAAGTGGTGGGTGTCAGTCTGCCTGCGTCCACTGTGAGGAAAGGATCGGTCACCATTTTTATTATTTTTTTTGCACTCGTCGGGTTCGAACCGAGGACTCCGAATTCCGTGTCGTAAAATTATATTTTTTATAATTATTTTGTTAAAATTTTATTATTTGAATTTTTTTATAATTTTTAAAAAAAATTTCATTAAAATCGGATAATAAATAAAGATTTTCAAGATGGCGGACGTAACGGAAACTGCAACGGTGACGACATAATCCAAGATGGCGGTCATAATCCTAGATGACGTAAGAGGCTTATCGGAGGCTGTAAACAAGGATGCTTAAGCCTCTTTTAGGAATTTGGGTTCTTTTTAAGACAAAATGACTTTTGAGGATTTTCGATATCCTAATTTTTAAATTGAGGAATTTTTTGAGATTTTTTGGCGGAATTTTTTTCCACAGAAATGGAAATTTTGAGGAATTTTGGGCAATTTTTGCCCAATTTTGGAAAATTTTGAGGTTCAAAGGTCAAGGTCAAACTTGTCCCGTTACGCTATGTCCCGTTACACTCCTCCAAGATGGCCGCCGTGACGTCACAATGTAAACAATCTTCAATCCTCAGCCAGAAGCCGTGTCCCCGGATGCCCATTTACATACTACTGATGCATCATCTTCAAAATTAAAAAAAGTAATTCTTGCAAAAATTAGGCTCATTTGGACATTTATTGCATTAAACATTTATATGAAAATAAACATTTTTAGATTTCTAACATGGTTTTTATGGCAACGATACCAAAAAAATTTCATATTTTTATTGTCTCGTCTATTCGGGAGTCTCTACTATAATAAGAGAGGCACGGATCAATTGCAGTAGAAGGCATCCTGTGTGTGTTTGATGATAGGTTCCAGCTTTGTTAAGCAGTTGTATTTGCTGGTTATTTCGAATGCCAGCTTGTTAAACATCTGATGGACATGGTTTAGGATTTCGCTGGTCTTTTAATTAGCAAGTTACGACATAATCGGAAGACTGAGGTTGATTTCGCACCTCTTCGGAGGTGTATAAGTCTGCGCATCACAAGCACGAGAGAGGAAGAAAGGATTTGCGAAACTCCTAGTCTCGGTCTACGAGTAGTATATACAGGTATGAACTGTCCCTGGTTCATGTATGAGGTACCGATGTTCCGACCAAAATACAGTTTTCGGAACTTGGAAAAAAAATTTTTTTTGCAATACAACATTCTCTCTTATTATTTGAAACAAGTATGATATTATTATTTAGTATTGGCGGGTTTTGTAGTCGCAAAATACTGTTTATTACATAAATTCTACACTACTACAAGACCAAACAACCCAGGCAATTTTTAAAGTCTTGAGCATTTCCAGATTTATACCATCTTCTTAGAGTACGAAATAAGTCCTTTACGTGTCTTTTCAGAGCATTTCTAAATGACAGTTGATTTCCACAGTTTTCACATAGAGAAGAATTTATTATCGATTTCATTGAAAGGACAGTTATATATTTCATGATGTCTTACATGATGTATTCATACAAATGCCTTGTCGCAGTTTATACAGCTTGAATTTGATGAATTTACAGCCAGCCTAAAACAGTTCCTGAGGTGTCTAATCTCCCATAGTGTATAATCCGACTACAAAACCAATTGCACTGCTATTTAATGCGTTCAGAGTTATTATTACACTTGTGTATTATGAAATCTAGTAATTTCAAGTTTCTGATTTTGTCACAGTACGTACAGTGGGGTGATGAAACGCCGTCAGATGCCGCTTCCTTTATCGATGTCAATGGCACTGTTGTCAACCATTGTAAATCCGCTGAAATGTTAAATTCTGAAGCCTTTGAGGTCTGCTCTGCGGAAGATGTTGCACACGTAGAAATCTCCTGCTGTGCTGAGAGTGTAGGTGTAGCTGTTGACGTAATTGTCATCGGACTCTGCACTGTTGATGGTAGGCCTTCCATCCAGGTTGGTGTCAATAGTGGTAATGTTGTCGTCGAGTTCTCAAGAATTGCTAGATACTGGTCTATTATGTTTTGCAAGTCTAACTATCCAATCCGCACAGCACAGCAGCCAGAGACGGACTGAACTTCTCATCGTCTGGACCCCACTTATATATTCTCATTGGCTGGTTCAATACATGTGTCAAATCAACAACCATGTTCATTATGCTTGCACTTAACTTTCTAGGAGCATTTTTTATAATAACGATGTAAGCTATCTAGACGTGAAATTAGTTTATTGCACTTGTTGCACAGAAATAGTATTATTTGAGCATTGTTCGAACAACCACTTCTTTCATGTCTGCGCGCACTTGAAGTGGTAGTGAATGACGCAATACAGTATTTGCACTGACGCGATAAATGTTAGTAGTTCTTTGAAGTGTGCAATGATGCTGGTAAAACTTCGTCCGACGGAACCGCACAAGTCGATGCGGGTATCGCAGACACCATCGAAATGTCTGCAGTTGACGGCACCGATAATGTTTGGATTTCCGAGGCTGCCGACACCGCTGTCATTGATCTCTCGGCTGTCATCGACGTCGCTGACGTCAGGGTTCCCGTAGTCGATGGTACAACCTCCATCTAATTCGACGTTAAAGTCGGTTAAGATTCCATAGAGTTTACAAGTACCGGTAATTACGAGAATATGCACCAAATGAGACAATCTAGCTGATCCGTACACCGTCCACGACAGTAACAAACTGAAAGCCCCGCCGTCTGAGGACTCGTTTATATACACGCAACCGACGAAATGATATGCTAGTCAAATCAAGAACCATTTACTATAATACACGAGTAAAACAACATTTAAATAAATCACATCTGTTCGAAAAATTCTATGCTTTGTGATACCTTCTCGTCTCATGAATTCGATCTCACCAATATACGCTAGGTTCCAAGAGCTCCAAGGCTCCTGCAGCTCCAAAACTCCAACAGCTCCAAATGCTCCAAAAGTCATTGGCCCAAACAGTCATTCGCTCCAACTGTCTTTGGATCCAACAAACAATCACGTCAAAAGTATTTGATTCCAAATAGTCTTAGGCCTAGCGCTATTTGAATACAAGACTAGGAGGTTACGAAGATGCGAGACTACAGGACTACATGAGTACTTGACTACGAAGCTACAAGTCTACAAGTCTCCAATTGCTGCATCTGTCTTCGGGGGAATTTTCTCTTTGGCTCCAACTGCTCCAGAAGCATTATGTTATAAGATAACAAAGTTACTTGGTTACGTAGCTACAAGTCTACGAGGCTCCAAGGCATCATGACTACGCGACTACGAGCCATGAGGTTACGAGACTACGTGATTACGAGTCTAAAAGGTTACGATGCCTGGAAATGGTACAACTGCTTCAACAACATCTGGTTCTGGTCTGAAAGGTTTGTCTTCATGAGTGCGGTATCCTTGCAGCTACTGCCATATGATGTTCGCATTTTCCCATGATGCACGAAGACATGAGCGGAGTAAATGTATGAAAAATCCTTCCCGTCTGAAGTTACGCTGCAATGAGTGTCATGTTTGGTTTACACGTATTGATAGTTTGCAACAACATGCGAAAAAATGTAAAGGTAAAGTCTGTGTGCCTACTGTTGAACAACCTGCAGAAATTTCGACTCCTCGCTTTATGTTGGAGACTCGTAAGTGTACATGCAGAAAAAAAACGGATGAGCAATAACCAATTGGTATGACGTCTGGACATGAAACTAACCCTAAAACTGTGATCGGTGCTCTACAGGTGAATGGTAATGGAATCTTTTTGGCGCAGTCTGCATTTCGTGGAACATTGAAAGACTACTTTTATCTAAATACGTTTAGTGAGTCAAAAGACATTTGTAATTTTCTTGACGATATCAGACAGGACTGATGATGTAGCAATAAACGGTCCATTAAAATATAACTTTTGGTTAGACTGTATATATGGAAAGCCGTATCCGTTCGATGACAAAGTGAAGAAGTGTACATTCAAGACATCGGCTGCAGTAATTTGCAGTTCCAACCTTGTGAAGCAAACTGTTATACACGGTATTCAGAAACTCTGTCAAGATGAGGAGGACTGTCAGTAAAGTTTCTGGCTTGTCTCTGTCTATTATAAACCGAGTCGAGCTTAGAATTAGTCATTTCACGCTGATGCAAGCCTATATTTTTTTAAGATTGTTAACTTTCGCAATTGTTCCTGTCGTAGAATAGAAATTATGTAATAAATTTAATGTTTGTAAAAGAACTTGTGGTGTTTTATTTCTCGAACCTGTCACTTTTCTGGTATTTTTAATTAATTTAAATTTTAGCTGGCGGTCGTAATGGCTTATAGGATATTGATGGTTGACTTGGAAACTATGCTTCTTTTAGGACTTTGATCATGATTTATTGAAATTGATATTTTTTACATAAAATTAAAAGTTATTGCATCGCCCAGGTATCGAACCGTGGATATGAACTGATCGAATCAGTCATTACTTTAATGAGTGAATTTTTTGATGAATTTTTTCCCGAATTTCTAGCTAAGTAATTACGGTTTTCCAAGATGCTGCTCAAACGTCAAGATTGTGGGTGCCACAGAAATAATAAATGATTGCTGCACTCTGGCGGGTAAAAGTTACATTAACATGGCGTCAGCGCTTTCAAGGAGCCAAAAACAAAATGGTAACCTCCAGCAGATGTAAACAAGATGGTGGACATGACATCATACCAGCTGATGATTATATATTTATATATATATAGCTTGGTATTGGTGGTGGGAGGTAAGTCTGCCGGTGGCTTCCATGGAAGAAGGATCGGTCGCAATTTTTATTTATTTTTGTCCTCACCGGGTTCGAAACGAGGACTCCGAGATCCTAGTAGTAGGTGTATGGTTTTTAAATATTTTTATTAAAAATTTATTAATTAAAATTTTTTATAAAATTTAAATTTTTTTAAATCAAAATAGGATATTAGTAGTATGTAATAGGGGCTCCGGCACCAGGGTTCAGGGTGAGGTGCGAGGTGCCGAGCTACATCTCTGACGTCACGTCCATCTCTGACTCAAAAATTCCTCATAAATGACTCAAAATAACTCAAAAATTCCCGTTTTGAGGAAAAATTTCCAGTTTTCGAGGGAAAAATTCCCGTTTCGAGGGAACATTTCCCGTTTAAGTCCTTAAAAATCCCAGCGGCTAGAAATGTCCATATAGAGGCTTAAGCATCCATGTCTACAGCCTCCGATAAGCCTCTGACGTCATCATGGAATATGTCGTCATGGATTATGTCGTCACCGTTGCAATTTTCGTTTCGGACGCCATCTTTAACTTTTTTATTTATTATCCCATTTTTATGAAAAAAAATTTAAAATTTATATAAAAATTCATTTAATAAAATTTTTAATATATTATTTATAAAAAAAATGTACTTTTACGACACGGAGTTCGGAGTCCTCGGTTCGTACCCGGTGAGGGCAAAAAAATAAAAATGGCGACCAAACATTCCCCCCGTGGTGGCTGCAAGCAGACTGACTCCCACCACTTTTTTTCAAAGCATATATATCGCCAATGAGCATGACATCATTACCGCCATCTTGAAAATCCGTAATTTTAATGCTAGAGATTCGGGAAAAAATTTAAAAATCATTAAAAAAATTAATCAACCTAATAAAATAATAATAAAATTCCTAAAAACCACCGTTGCATTTTTTCGTGACGGCCGCCATCTTGAAATAACCCGCTGGAGACCACCATCTTGTTTTTGTCTGCTAGAGTGTACTGATACCATGATAGTATAATTATCTGGTCACCACACCTTTGTCCTCAACTGCTGACATTGAACTTTTACCTTGACCTTTGACCTTGACCTTGACATTTGACCTTGACCTAAAAATTTGACCTTACCTTGAACTTACACCTTGACCTGGAAATTTGACCTTTACCATGAAATTTGACTTTGACTTTGAAATTTGACCTTGAACTTTTAACTTGACCTTATAAATTTGACCTTGACCTTATAAATTTGACCTTGACGTTGAAATTTGACCTTGACCTTGAAATTTGACTTTGTCTTTGAAATTTGACATTGTCCTTGTCGACCATCATGGATCCGACATTTTATTTTCAGTGCATGCTACCAGGAGCTACCACCTGCTGGAGTACACCATCTTGTGTGTGTTCTCGTATTATAGAGTACATTTCAATCTGGATAATTTTATTCTAACCCGCTACAGTGCAGTAATCATTTATTACCAAGGTGCCCCCGCCATCTTGAAATTTTGGGCGTCATCTTGAAATCATGTATTATTGTAGCTAGAAAAGCGGGAAAAAATCCAAAATTCTTAAAAAAAATCACTCATTAACTTAGATATTGATTCGATCCGCTCCATATCTTGGTTCGATACTCGATCGATGCAATAATGTTTAATTTTATGAAAAAAATAATAATTTCAATAAACCACATTCAACATTCTTAAAGAGACTTTAAATCCTCTACTACCATCATCCTATCTGACATTAAGACCAACATCTTTTTTGAATATTCGTAATAATAAACATAGAAATTTGGGAAAAAGTTGAAAATTCATTAATAAAATTCCCAATCAATATACTAATTGATTAGATTGACTAAGGTCCTTGGCACCATTCTGGACGAAGCTAAAATTAATTTAATTTAAATACCAGAAAAGTGTAAGGTTCGAGAAATAAAACACCACAAAGTCTTTTACAAACATAATATTTATAACACAATTTCTATCCTACTTGAGGATCACTTGCGAAAGCCAGAAATCTTATAAACATTTAGCCCTGCATAGACGTGCAACGACTACTTCTTAGCTCCAACATCTCCAAATGCACCAACAGCTCCAACAGCTCCAAATTTTCCAACTGCCTTTTCTTTCAACAGCTCCAACGATATTGCGCTACAATGCTACGAGTCTAAGAGACTACGAGGCTACAAGGCTACGAGTCGAAAACGATCTAGCAGGTTCCGAGTTATACATGGCTGCGAGACTGCATGACTAAACGACCGCATGGCTACGAAACTACATGTCTATGAAGCTAAATGGATACAAGTCTACTCGGCTCCAACACGCAATGTACACACAGTACACACAGGAAACTGAACGTACACACAGTACACACAGGAAACGGAACGTACACACAGTACACACAGGAAACGGAACGTACACACAGTACACACAGGAAACGGAACGTACACACAGTACACACAGGAAACGGAACGTACACACAGTACACACAGGAAAAAGGAACGTACACACATTACACACAGGAAACGGAACGTACATACAGTACATACAGGAAACGGAACGTACACACAGTACACAAAGGAAACGGAATGATCACACATCCGGTAACGGAAACACACAGGCGGAGTAGGAAATCAGAATACAAGAAATAAAAACATTAAATTTTTACTTTCAATATTTAATTACTTCTCAACATTACACAAATACAAGTAAAAGAAGCCATTATTGTATGTAGCCAGCTTTCCTCAGTTCTTTGAGTATGAAGGATATTTCTTTTAATTCACGATTAGTTTCCTGCACAAAGCGAGCCATGTAGAAGTCTTAGCCGGTCAACCAATATGTTTGGATCTTTCCATGATGTGAAATCATTCTCTTCTACCACCATCTTACTTGCTTGTTTATTATAAATACTTTTAATATCACAATCGTCCCAGTGATCAAAATAAGCATTATCAGATTTATTTATTATAACACGATGTTTCCATCGTTTCGGTCTCAGGACAACACCACATTCTTCGATCTTGTCAGCTCTAGGTGCTTCATCACAGTCTATGCCTTTGTGAACAGCCTCAGAGTCACTGTAACAATCACTGTAGAAGACATTCTCTTCACCCAGATTACCGTATGAATTCGCTATCGATGATTTCGAAGTGTCTTCATCGTCTTCATGCTTCATTTTTAGAAGTCCAACATTTTTACAAAGAATGGAGGATCTACTGAATATAGGCTTGAATATATTCTCACTTTTTACGGTGTTGATACTTCCATTAGTTTTAGTCTTCCCGAAGCCATTAGCATCCTTCAATTTATGTTGTTCCTCACGATCGGGTGAGCTAATACCATCACGCTCAGGACAAGGAAAATTATTGTCGTAATGCAGATCACTCTTCTTTCGTCTAGTGGATCCATCGGTGTCCTTTATGCCGTAAGTAGTCTTGAGTTTACATGTTCTACCATGTCATTTTAAGCTGTCAATTCGTGTTAACATTCTGCTACAACGATTACAGCTTAACATGTTGCGTAGTGGGTTTCTAGCACAATCATTCTTCTCATGACAAAATCCTTGCCACAGTATCTACAGCGGCTTCCTTCCGATTCAGCTGCAGATAACAAACCATGATCCATGGTAGCTTCTGCGACTAATGTTAGATACAAACTGTCAGTTTTCTCCAATTGGAACCATTTCTTAAATATAATTTTTTAAATATTTCATCAGCGAGAGTTAAGTTATCTAATGCAAAGAAAATTGATACAAGTAGTTCTGGCTGTCATCAACAGATGTCGCCACGTGTTGCTTGCAGGTAAATAATATCTATTTTATTAATGCGGGATGCGGAATGCTCACTATCGATGGCAAAGGAAGGTTGGCTTCGCTAGACTCCAAGTAGATGGAAGTTCGTCCTTCCTGTTAGTGCTTCTAAGATTTCTCAGAGATTATTATTATTCGACTGAGTAATGATTTTTTTTTTAATTTCCCACTGATAAAAATATTACAAGTGATGATTAAGTAGCAGAATTTCACTAATTAAATGCAACCTTAAATAAAAATGACATGCCTCTTTAAGTAAAAAAAATCCTTCGTGCAGAGATGAATTCCACATCAGTAACTAGAAGCACTCGAAGAAAACTATCAGATGTCTAGTCAGGAAAAATCAGAAGCACCCAGAAAAAACCATCAAAATATTGTCAAGAATAATCAGGAGCACACGGAGAAAACCACCATAAAGTTGTCAAGAATAATCGGAAGCACACGGAGAATACCATCAAAATATTGACAATAATAATCAGGAGCACACGAAGTAAACCACCATAATATTGACAAGAATGATCAGGAGCACCCGGAGAAAACTAACATAATATTGACAAGAATAATCAGGAGCACACGGAGAAATCCACCATAATATTGTCAATATTTTGATGGTTTTCTTCGTGTGCTTCTGATTATTCTTGCCAATATTATGGTGGTTTTCTCCGTGTGCTCCTGATTATTCTTGACAATATTTTGATGGTTTTCTCTGGGTGCTACTGATTATTCCTGACTAGACATCTGATGGTTTTCTCCGAGTGCTTCTGGTTATTCTTGACAATATTATGGTGGTTTTCTCCGTGTGCTCCTGATTATTCTTGACAATATTTTGATGGTTTTCTCTGGGTGCTTCTGATTATTCCTGACTAGACATCTGATGGTTTTCTTCGAGTGCTTCTGGTTACTGATGAGGAATTGATCTCTGCACGAAGGATTTTTTTACTTAAAGAGGCATGTCATTTTTATTCAAGGTTGCATTTAATTAGTGAACTTCTGCTACTTAATCATCACTTGTAATATTTTTATCAGTGGGAAATTAAAAAAAAATCATTACTCAGTCGAATAATAATAATCTCTCAGAAATCTAAGAAGCACTAACAGGAAGGACGAAGTTCCTTCTCCTTGGAGTCTAGCGAAGCCAACCTTACTTTGCTATCGATAGTGAGCATTCCGCATCCCGCATTAATGAAATAGATATTATTTACCTGCAAGCAACACGTGGCGACATCTGTTGATGACAGCCAGAACTACTTGTATCAATTTTCTTTGCATTAGATAACTTAACTCTGGCTGATGAAATATTAAAAATATTCTATTTAAGAAATGGTTCCAATTGGAGAAAACTGACAGTTTGTATCTAACATTAGTCACAGAAGCTACCATTGATCAAGGTTTGTTATCTGCAGCTGAATCGGAAGGAAGCCGCTGTAGATACTGTGGCAAGGATTTTGTCATGAGAAGGAATGCTAGACGTCATGAGAAGAATGATTGTGCTAGAAACCCACTACGCCACATGTTAAGCTGTAATCGTTGTAGCAGGTTGTTAACACGAATTGACAGCTTAAAAAGACATGGTAGAACATGAAAAGTCAAGACTACTTACGGCACAGAGGACACCGATGGATCCACTAGACTAAAGAAGAGTGATCTGCATTACGACAATAATTTTCCTTGTCCTGAGCGTGATGGTATAAGCTCACCCGATCGTGAGGAACAACATAAATTGAAGGATGCTAATGGCTTTGGGAAGACTGAAACTAATGGAAGTATCAACACCGTGAAAAGTGAGAATATATTCAAGCCTATATTCAGTAGATCCTCCATTCTTTGTAAAATTGATGGACTTCTAAAAAGGAAGCATGAAGACGATGAAGACACTTCGAAATCATCGATAGCGAATTCATACGGTAATCTGGGTGAAGAGGATGTCTTCTACAGTGATTGTTACAGTGACTCTGAGGCTGTTCACAAAGGCATAGACTGTGATGAAGCACCTAGAGCTGACAAGATCGAAGAATGTGGCGATGTCCTGAGCCCGAAACGATGGAAACGTCGTGTTATAATAAATAAATCTGATAATGCTTATTTTGATCACTGGGACGATTGTGATATTAAAAGTATTTATAATAAACAAGCAAGTAAGATGGTGGTAGAAGAGAATGATTACACTACATGGAAAGATCCAAACATATTGGTTGACCGGCTAAGACTTCTACATGGCTCTCTTTGTGCAGGAAACTAATCGTAAATGAAAAGAAATATCCTTCATACTCAAAGAACTGAGGAAAGCTGGCTACATACAATAATGGCTTCTTTTACTTGTATTTGTGTAATATTGAGAAGTAACTAAATATTGAAAGTAAAAATTTAATGTCTTGTATTCTGATTTCCCACTCAACCTGTGTTTTTCCGCTACTGTATGTGTGATCATTCCGTTTCCTGTGTGTACTGTGTGTACGTTCCGTTTCCTGTGTGAAATGTGTGTACGTTCCGTTTCCTGTGTGTACTGTGTGTACGTTCCGTTTCCTGTGTGTACTGTGTGTACGTTCCTTTTTCCTGTGTGTACTGTGTGTACGTTCCGTTTCCTGTGTGTACTGTGTGTACGTTCCGTTTCCTGTGTGTACTGTGTGTACTTTCCGTTTCCTGTGTGTACTGTGTGTACGTTCCGTTTCCTGTGTGTACGTTCAGTTTCCTGTGTGTACTGTGTGTACGTTCCGTTTCCTGTGTGTACTGTGTGTACATTCCGTTTCCTGTGTGTACGTTACGTTTCCTGTGTGTACGTCCGTTTCCTGTGTGTACTGTGTGTACGTTCCGTTTCCTGTGTGTACTGTGTGTACGTTCCGTTTCCTGTGTGTACTGTGTGTACGTTCAGTTTCCTGTGTGTACTGTGTGTACATTGCGTGTTGGAGCCGAGTAGACTTGTATCCATGTAGCTTCATAGACATGTAGTTTCGTAGCCATGCGGTCTTTAAGTCATGCAGTCTCTCAGCCATGTATAACTCGGAACCAGCTAGATCCTTTTAGACTCGTAACCTTGTAGCCTCGTAGTCTCTAAGACTCGTAGCCCAATATCATTGGAGCTGTTGAAAGAAAAGGCAGTTGGAGCATTTGGAGCTAAGAAGTAGTCGTTGCACGTCTATGCAGGGCTAAATGTTTATAAGATTGCTGGCTTTCGCAATTGATCCTGTAGTAGGATAGAAATTGTGTAATAAATATTATGTTTGTAAAAGACTTTGTGGTGTTTTATTTCTCGAACCCTACACATTTCTGGTATTTAAATTAAATTTATTTTAGCTTCGTCCAGGATCGTGCCAAGGACCTTAGTCGATCTAATCAATCAGTATATTGATTGGGAATTTATTTAATGAATTTTGAACTTTTTCCCGAATTTCTAGGTTAATTATTACGAATATTTAAAGATGTTGGTCTTGATGTCGGATAGGATGATGGTAGTAGAGGATTTAAAGTCTCTTTAAGAATGTTGAACATGGTTTATTGAAATTATTATTTTTTTCATAAAATTAAACATTATTGCATCGATCGAGTATCGAACCAAGGACTGGAGCGGATTGATTCAATATGTAAGTTAATGAGTGATTTTTTTGATGAATTTTCGATTTTTTTCCCGCTTTTCTAGCTACATTAATACATGATTTTAAGATGGCGCCCAAAATTTCAAGATGGCGGGGGCACCTCTGTAATAAATGATTACTGCACTGTAGCGGGTTAGAATAAAATTATCCAGATGGTAATGAACTCTATAATACGAGTACACACACAAGATGGTGTACTCCAGGAGGTGGTAGCTCCTGGTAGAATGCACTGAATATAAAATGTCGGATCCATGATGGTCGATAAGGACAAAGTCAAATTTCAAGGACAAAGTCAAATTTCAAGGTCAAGGTCAAATTTCAAGGTCAAGGTCAAATTTATAAAGTCAAGGTCAAAGTTCAAGGTAAGGTCAAATTTCAAAGTCAAAGTCAAATTTCAAGGTCAAGGTCAAATTAGCAGGTCAAGGTGTAAGTTAAAGGTCAAGGTCAAATTTTAAGGTTAAGGTCAAAGTTCAAGGTCAAGGTAAAAGGTCAATGTCAAGGTCAAAGGTCAAGGTAAAAGTTCAATGTCAGCAGTTTAGGACAAAGGTGTGGTGACCAGCTAATTATACTATCATGGTATCAGCACACTCTAGCAGACGAAAACCAGATGGTGATCTCCAGTGGGTGATTCCAAGATGGCGGCCGTCACGAAAAGTGCATCGGTATTTTTAAGGATTTTTTTATTATTTAATTAGGTTGTTTAATTTTTTTAATGACTTTTAAATTTTTTCTCGAATATCTAGCATTAAAATTACAGATTTTCAAGATGGCGGTCATGACGTCTTGCTCACTGGCGATATATATGCTTTGAAAAAAAGTGGTGGGAGTCAGTCTGCCAGCAGCCACCATGTGGGGAAGGTTCGGTCGCCATTTTTATTTTTTTTGCCCTCACCGAGTTTCGAACCGAGGACTCCGAACTCAGTATCGTAAAAGTAATTTTTTTATAAATAATATATTAAAAAAATTTTTAAATGAATTTTTTTATAAATTTTAATTTTTTTTTTCATAAAAATCGGATAATAAATAAAAAAGTTAAAGATGGCGACCGTAACGAAAATTGCAACGGTGACGACATAAACTATGATGACATATTCCATGATGACGTCAGAGGCTTATCGGAGGCTGTAGACATGGATGCTTAAGCCTCTATATGGACATTTCTATCCGCTGGGATTTTTAAGGACTTAAACGGGAAATTTTTCCTCAAAACGGGGATTTTTGAGTCATTTTGAGTCATTTTTGAGGAATTTTTGAGTTAGAGATTGACGTGACGTCAGAGATGTGGCTCGGCACCTCGCACCTCACCTTGAACCCTGGCGCCGGAGCCCCTATTATATACTACTGATAATAAATATAGTTTTTTAAGATGACGGCCGTAACGGAAATGGCAATGGTGACGTCCTAATTCAAAATGGTTTGTGTGACGTAATAGATTTTTATTACTTTTAATTGAGAATTTTTTAAATATATTAATAAATTAGTGGTTTACTCTCGCCAGAAATCTAACCGAGGACTGAACTTGATTAAGTAACTGAATATTTGAAGTAAGCATTTTTTTGAATTTTATGGTCGAGTTCAAGGTCAATGCTCCACACCAGCAGCTTAGGGACGGCTTGGTCATGGGGAATTTAAGCCATCTTGGGGAATATGTGTTTTTTCTAAGGAAAAATTCTTTTGAGGTTTTTAGAATTCCGAATTTTTTTTATTTTTCCTTCGAAAACGGGAAATTTTGAGTCATTTTGAGCCATTTTTGAAGAATATTTGAGCCCAAGTAAGCCACCGTGACGTCAGAGGTCGGTCGGTCATTGACCCCACCACCACCACAACCCTGAACCCTGCGCCCGTAGGAACCAAAACAAACTACTACTCAGAGAAACTGGAATTAATTCGTCTAAGGTATTTTGGTTAACCCTAGATGAGCATAAATGATGACTTGTATTCGAATACAACTCCACTAGCAGGCAAGTCTATTGTCTTGCTTTCTGAATTCTTAGTTTAATTTATGGAATCAAAAACCTTATTAAAATATTCATTTTCGTAAATAAAATATTTAGTAAGGTTTTTCAGTTAATATATTCTAAGAAGTTATTTTTGTTCGTCGAATAAAGATATAACAAATGTTTCTCTACTTTGCATTTTAGTGAATTTAATGTAAAGCCCATACTTATACTAATTTTTTGATTGATCATGAAATAATGTTGATATATATATTCTGGTAGTGAATTGAAAACATTAGGTAAATAAAATTGTTAAATAACTTTTGTATGTATAAAAAATAACATTAATCTGAAAAAAAAATCATGTTGATTGCCGGGATTCGAATCTAGGACTGAAATTGATTTAGGGATTAAATATGTATATATGAAGTAAACAAATTTTTTTTGGGAAATTTTTCCGAATTTTTAGCTAATTAATTACAGAATATCAAGATTACGATTAAGATCGAGGCCATGACCTGGATTTCTTAAGGCGGCTAGATTTTAGGAGTCTGAAGACGCGTTCAGTAATTTTATTTTTATTCTAAGGCAAAAGTATTTCGAGGCATGTATATTTTTGATTATTAAAACCGGAAAATTTCTTTAAAACGGGAAATTTTCCCTCGAAATATGAAAATTATTGGGAATTATGAGGAATCTTTAAGTTATATTGGTTAAATTTGACACAACGATGGCCGTCGTGACGTCATAATCCATGATGGCAGACCGGCACTACGACACCACAACCTTAAGCCTGGACAGGACATACATATTAATACTACTGTGCTGCATTATCAAATATGCTACAATAGAAAATACATGATACTTGTTTATATATATGAATTAATATTGATATATTTAAAGAGAAAACATGTAAAAAAATGCTGTCACGTTAAAATCGTGAAAATACAAACAACAAATTAAATTTAAGGTTCATTGAATGGTTTTAGAAATAGGGACGTTTGATTTCAAATATTTTTTTAGGAATACGCCACTGATGGTTATAATGTATATGAAAATAAATCAGCCAATGTAAAAAAAACATAGCACAGAAAAATCCGTGGAAGGTTCAAGTAAAAAATTGTTACAGCACAGCCGGACACACTGGGCTAACAAGGACGAGTCAGTTACGACAATAACAGTAAATACAAACAAAAAAACTCCTGACAAAAACACTCCAAACATAGGAACTCAACGATGATTTAAAACAGATAATGTGGACACCACAACGACAATACAACGATGTTCATGAGTTGAGTTTTCATGTGCATCGCTGTATTATGAGTTGCTGTTTCGTTTGTATCACTGCTCTCGTCGCAACTGACTCCTCGTTGTCAGCCCGCTGTGTCCGACTGAATTGTAATAAATTTTTCACTAGGTCCTTCCACGTAATTTTCTAAGCTGTCTAAGTACCCAATTTTTGTCATTGGCTCGTCTTAGCTTGTTTGTCTGTGTGTTTGCATAGTCATCTTTTTTTGTCCGTTTCTTAAGCTATTCAGTAAAACAAGAAATGGTGTGTGTTAAAAATAAATCTTAAATTACATAGTAATGATTAATGATATATCATGTTAAGATATATGTATTGACGTGACAACGTCTAATAAATCAATTAACGCCGGCTGCACGCACGAAAAAGTGTCCCGTTACGCTGTGTCCCGTCACGCTCATTTTATATTGCTTTTTGCTAACCTGAACCTCCTAGAATTGCTGCAGAGTACGTGGCGCAAATATATTATTTTTGACTGCATCTTGGTGTTGGGAATTAACTTTGTTACTGGCAAACAAAACCTAAGGTAAATATCTCTTAACTTGGTTTTATGACTGTTAATATTCTATTTCGTTGTAATAGTATTTGTATAAATAATTGTTTAAAAATATTTATTATTAAAAAAAAAAGTAAAATAATGCTGTCAAGCTATAAATTTATACAAACTAAAACTATGACATTTTAATTCTAATAAAAATAGTAAAAAAATTCATATTCCACTAAGAAATTTAAATTTAAAAAATAAAAATTTATTTTCTTTTACTAAGAGTTAAAGCATTACCAACGGTATAATGTTTTAAATGAATATATTTAATATCAATTTTTTTGACACTAAAAACAGGAATCTCAACTGGAGTTTAAATTAAACAGCTGAACAAATATGAAAAAAGTTTATATCTGGTATTTCTGTCAAATAGAATAATACTGTATAAATTTAAATGTTTTATTATTGCTTTGATTGTTTCAGGATATGTCGCTGCTATGTATTCTGTGCGCCTTTTGTGGTGAACTATTTGGTCAATAATTGATGTATATATAAAATCATCATTTGACCAACTAGTTCATCGCATTATGTGACATTACTTCATTTATTGAAGAATCGTCTACAAAGGTTTTCAAGTAATTACCTGATAATAAGTGTCAATTTAGTTCGTCTTTAATATCTCACTTTTCTTCTTATATTATTCTAAGTAAAATTTACGATTCAAAAATGTTCTATCTGTTTTTGAATCAGGTCAAATACCTAAGTATAATAATAAACTTGCACACATTAGTTAATGCACACTTTTTTTGTCAAACTAAACAACACAGGAATATATATATATTTTTTTTAATTAGTTACTTGAAATAAAATATTTTTCGAAACATAAAATCTATAAAAAAAAGGCGAAGAAGAAATTACAAAGGCCAATATTTGAATTGGTGCCGGGGTATATGAACTCATTTCATATGAACTTGGAGCCCTGAATTCAAATATGGCATAAGGTTTTCTAAGTAGTTATATTTCTAAGATACGCATTACTGAAACGTATGTTTTATGTTTTTTAAGGTTCAATACATGACTCAAATCTAAAAATTAAATCTAAATTTCTTATTAATTACAAAAAAAATTACATTATACAAATATTATTATATTTACAAAGATAGTACCAAGTCATCGATGGAACCAACTAGTCATGAACACTCCGGAAGCTTCTTTATCGTGAACTTTCATTTACATATGTTGGAATAGTCCCTTTTTAAACTCCTCCAATAATCTGCCATCGTCTGCGTATCCCATCTTCCTTGGAAGCAGTCCTCCATAATTTGAATATCTTTATGAAATCTTTCACCTTGCTCCTCACTGTTGTCGCCAAATTTTTAAGGAAAACGGTCCAGGTGGCTGTGTGAATAGTGCACCTTAATACCGATGTTGCACCCAAAAGAATTTGAAATTTGTAATCATATCGTTTACCAGTTCAACGTTATTTTCTGCTTTTCGTTGGCCAAGAAACTTCCGACAACTGCAACAAATGATGTCCAGGATTTTCGTTCAGCCTCATTCATGGAATTTACGAAAGCTTGATCCTTAATGAATTTTCTCATTTCTGGCCTTTAAATATTCCACCTTTATTTTTTTTCCTTACTCAAGTGAGTTATTTTCCCCTATAAATTCAAAGTATGTTCCGTTTATATCAAGAGCCTTTACAAACTGCTTCATTAGGCCCAGCTTTATATGCAGTGGAGGATAGGTGATATTCTCTTGTTCAACTAAGTTTTTGTTAGAAACTTTTGTTTCCTCATCAACCATGTCTTCTCTATTAGGCCACTATAGTCTAACCCAGTGGTGTGTTTTGTCTCTGCTTTCCTAGAGGCACAATAAAAAGGGATTTTTGGTGTGGCCACTTTGCTATCTGAGGAGAAAGGTTACCTTTTTTAAGTCTTCACAAATCACCCATTGATATTCACGATATCTTATCTTCTCCAAGACCAAAGCCATGGTGCTATATGTCTCTTTCATTGTCGTTGAGAGAGAAATTGGTATTGAACCATATTTGTTTCCATTCTGTAGAAGAACACATTTTATACTTAGCTTCGCTCTTTCAATAAATAAGCGCCAGTCATCTGTAAAATATTTAGGAAGACACATTTTTTCCAGGAGTCCTCTAATATCGTGACAAAATACAAGATTTTCTTCTTTAGAGAAGAATGGTATCAGACACTTTTTTTTGTACGATAAAAAGTAATTTTGGTTCCATGATACATTTTTTTCCTTCAACCTGGTAGCCAGTAATTCAGATGCTTCTTATGACAGGTTAAGATATCTCACGAGGTCATACTGTTTGAAATGTTAATGAAAATTTGACGTCCCCTCATAATCAATTTCACCTTCATTCGTATCAGAAGATCCTTTATAGGTACAACACTCGTCCTTTAAAAGCTCTGGACGCTGGTGAAATGCTGGGATCTGTACTTCCTCTGTGTGAGGGACCGGGTGTCTTGCAGAGACCAAATTCTGGATAAGTCCACTTGCTACGGTTGTTTCGATTGATTTCTGTAATAATTACTAGACAGAAATAACAATAATCGATTTGGTTTTTGGATACTCTCCACACTAACGGTAAGCTGAATTTCAAACTTTTTCTTTGTCCGCAAGTCCACTTGCGTTAATGTTCTGTAAAAGTTTAACAAATCTGATGCGGTGCCCATAGGATTTAACCAAATTACCGAGCTTAACACCAAAGTATCCATGATAAGCTTTCTTTACAAGGTTACAAACAGTCCTTCTACTACAATGTAATGTGAGTTATCCACGTATGTAGCAAAACACATTTGATTCTACTGGTAGTCAGTTTTTATCATGTTTTCCCATGTCTTGCCTTGTGACTGCACAGTGGCACTTTCAGAACCACATCCTAATTTTTACTTATTAATGCTATTTTATTTGTGGGATAGTACAAAGATTGCATGTACTTAATAAGAAAATGTATTCCTTGAAAGACATGTAATTATAATTAATGCTCTCAGATTAAAAATTGTTTATAAATACAATACCAACTGTTATTTTGGGGCAGTGTAGGTAAATAAGATTAAATACATAAATAATACCATTGACATTACACACTGCTGTAACAGTGGACCTTTTAGTTTCACAAGGACATGAGGAATGAACAGAAACAAGGTGTGATTGCGTCTTAATATAATTACTCTATATTTATTTAAATGATGAAACTTATAACAGTTGAATGAGAGACAAATATATAAGAGGTATTAAAATGTGTTAAAATATAATTTCAATTACATAATTAAAAAAGCTCTCGGATATGTTTAATATTCGGGCTGGCCCTAATTAGATTACTAAGGTTTTTTTAATATAAATAAACAAAATCAATTTTAAAAAAATACAGAGAGGCACAAACAATCCCAATGTACAGCTCTTAAAGTCCTGAACGAAAGATTTATATAGTTCTTATCTCTTCAAACATAGTAATTTAAATGTTATTCCAAAGGTTTATAAATATTGTAGGACCGGAGATCTGATGCTCGCTGGCCGGAATCCAGCAGTCAACATGGCATCAGGGCGCCTGTTTGTTGGAGAGGGAGTGTGCGAAAATGCGGCTAGGTCCACATCTGGCTCTTGGACCTGTCTGTGAACAGTCCGAATCAAACATGATCAGAACTGGTACACAGACAGTAAACTGGGCAGAAAATGCCTGCAAAAAGATAAGGGAAGGTAGAGGAATAAAACTGATAGGAACTTACCAGACAGGGAAGGTAGCTTCTAGAGCCTGAAGCGTAGCACGTCCGGATATGAAGATCGCGGAATCGCGGGAGTTCCGGTTGTTTCCATAATTTAAAAAAAAAAAATTATAAAAAAAATAACTACTATGCTGTGTACAGACGGACTAAACTACTTAAAAGAATTAAAAGGAATAGCATCCCTTGTCTAACTAACTAAATCTTCGGTTACCGCCGGACAGTCTTGCTGTGCGTCTCGCCGATCCGCCGATTATCTAATGCAGTCCATCTGGAATCGCGACGAGAAGTGGCCCCGAAAGGGCCGGGTCTCTTAATTAAAAGTAATAACTCAATCAAAAGGTGGGGAAGAGACTTTGGAGTCCGGACTGAAAGGTTCTGAAGTTCTCCGAGTGGGAATCACAAAAAACTCTGACTTCGATATCTCTAAGTTGGTAGGACTGGCCGATTTTAGCGCTACCTGTTGAGGGATGTCCGAAACAAAAAGGGATCGACTCGCCCGAGGCGTCTGCTACAGCCTGAGGCTAATGGAGGGACAGGACAGAACTCTGGCGGCTGGCAAAAAGACTACAGAGTACCGCTTACTGCGGAAGTCGCCAGAGGGCAGTGGCGTAGCGCGGGCATTCGAAACTCCAGGGGAGGTAACTCTGGAAATAGCCGCTAGAGTGCGGGGGCGGTACGTTAGGAGTGCTGTGCCTAATCCTTGACTGGTCGGGGTCATTGGCACCGGTCATGGCTCTGTTTCCAGGGAAGCCTGAAGTGGGAGGGGGTTAAAATTAGCAACTCCAGTAGGAACACGGCTCTACTGTGTCTTGCGACGTGCCTAGACGTTGTGTAAAATGATGCGGTGATGTGACAAAGATCGCTCACGTAAAGAGGGTTCTCAGAAACGGTATGATCTGATAGTCTGCTGGGGGAAGCACTCTTTGACACGGAGAGGAGACGAATATCAGCCAGTGGACATGTGCTGGAAGCGGGGTTAGACGAGTACACTGCAAGACATGCATGGCATCGGCAAAAATCAGCTCAAGTAGTGGGAAAGATTGGTGTGACTGGTCGGACAAAAGATAAATGGGAGTGTACGGTAGGCAGAAAAAGTTTGAATATGAGTGGTTATAAATAACTGACGAAATTAATTTTTTTTTTAATCAATGAATGTCCCAAAAATCCTAATTTGCTGCACACAACATATTGCGCAATAAAATTATAACGAAAATTTTAAAAATTAAAATCTAAAATTAATCTTACACATATTAAAAACAATTTTTAAAAATTTTCCTTCAATTCAAGTTCCACAAACGAATATAATAGCAAGTGCAAAATAATAGCTCAACATATTTCTGTATTTATTATAAAGAACAAGAGAAATAAAATTTCTGAGAAAAACCAATCTGAATTTTTTCAGAGGAACGATTTAGTCGTGCCTGCGCAGATTATATCATAATTTTATCCTTAAATAAATTTTTTTTTCAAATTGTAAGAAGTATTCTAACAATATATTATGTGCGCCATTCTGGTGGACTATTGGGTCAGATGTTTAATGTAGTTTGGAAACCATTGGTTTGATCCAATAGTTCATTGCATAAGGTGACATTACTTCATTAAGAAAATAATCATTATAATATTGAAGAATGACCAGATGCTTCTAGTCCATTCTTGCCTCTCCTCCCTACCTTCCTCTCCCTTCCTTGCCTCGCACGCCCCCCTTTTCTTCCTTTCCCCTTCTCTTCCCTCCTTCCTCCTCCTCCTTCGACCTTCCAGATTGTTCCGGCCTTCTAAACCTTCCTAACCAACCCCCCCCCCCCGCCCCTCTTCCCTTCGTCGAGAGCACGAGATTACTAGTAAGTCAGCAAGCCGCTTCACTGCTCTGTCGACTTGCAGCGGTCCTGGTTCGCGTCGCGGTCGCCCCTGTCTCTGGTAAGGCGTATTTGCAGGCGTGCTCGGCCATGTCCATTTATAATTCACCTATGTTTCTTCCTTCTTCCACCCCAGGCGCTGGCGCCTGCTGTCGGGCATTGTTGCTGTTCTTGGGCTTAATGTTCGTGTTTCCTGGTCATGCCAACTTGTCTTTGCGCTGTTCGCCTTGCCGTCGAGCCCGCTTTTTTCATCCTGGACTGTTACCACGCCTTACCAGATCCCCAGGGTTGACTCATAATTATCACTTTTAAAATTATTTTGTCGTCTTTTTGCTTTTATTCATAGATGTTATATTGTTAATATTGAGAATAGAATATACTTCGGTTGATCTTGAGGTTACGAATTGAGTAATACCTGTCTTGTATAAATATTTGCGAGCTCTTATGTATATCAATATTACTCTCTTATAGGTTAACAGCAACCTTATTTTTTTTTATACTTTCATACCATTATACTGCTTGTAATGTGATGCCTTTGTTATTGTACTTGCGTACATCGCAAATATAACCCAATCCAACTCTTGGATCGCTAAGAACTGTGTTGGAAATCAATTTTGGATTGTCCCAAAATTCACTGAACGGAATTGTGGATTGTTTACTGTTATGATTGGCATTTTCGGAAATAACGCTCTCATGAGCTGTCTTCCGGCCATTCTGTATGATGAGTGTGCCATTTCAGTATTAATGTTCTTACATACCCACAGGATTTACATACTCATATTATATAGCGATTCGTTGCAATGTTTTCGAATCAGGCCTTGTGCCTGCCATTGTCAATGTGTGATGTTCCTTACTGTTCATGAATAAAAATAAATGTTGTTTGCATCATACAAATGGATTTCTGCACTACTTATTTACTTGTTTTCTTTTATATAATTGTGTCTTGTGACGCTTGAGGCAGTCAGGTGGGTGACTCGTGCCCCACCTGGTTCAATAAAATACATTAACATTTAAACCAAGACAGTATAATCTATGTAAAAAAAAATTTAGTTCTGCCTAAGATTCAAAAATTGTTTAACGTATTTAGTAGTATGTTTTGGCTGGTCCGGGTGCAGGGTTCAGGGTGTGTTGAGCGGTGCCGATCCACCATCTTTGATTATGATGTCACGGTGGCCATCTTGTACTAAAAAAAAACTCAAAATTCCTCAAAAATGGCTCTAAATGACTCAAAAATTCTCGTTTTGAGTAACAAATTTTCATTTTCTTCCTCAAAAATTCCAAACTTAGGATTTCGAAAAACCTCAATGGTCTTTTGACTAAGAAAGAACACAAATTCCTAAAAGAGGCATGGTGATAGTAACGATAAGTGCTACAGTGGTTTTTAAGTAATATTTTATTACATTTTTATTATTCAATTCGATTGATTAATTTTGTTAATTATTTTGAAAATTTTCCCCGAATTTCTAACATAAAAATTACGGATTTTCAAGATGACGGACATGAGGTCATACTAGGTGACAAAATATATACTTTGAAAAAAGTGGTGGGGGTCAGTCTGCCTGCAGCGACCATGAGGGAAGGATCGGTCGCACATTTTTATTATTATTTTTTTGCCCTCAGCGGGTTCGAACCGAGGACCTCGAGCTCTATGTCATAAATGTATGTATTTAAAATAATTATATTAATATTTTATTAATTAAATTTTTTTAAAAAATAAAAAAATATTTCATTTAAATCAGAAAGTAAATAAAGACTTTCAAGATGGAGGCCGTAACGAAATTTGCAACGGTGACGTCATAATCCCAGATTACGTCAGAGGCATATCGGAGGCTGTAGACATAGATGATTAAGTCTCTTTTAGGAATTTGTGATCTTTCTAAGGCAAAAGACTTTTGAGGTTTTTCAAAATTCTAAAATTTTGAATTTTTGAGGAAGAAAACGAGATAATTTTTCCTCAAAACAGGAATTTTATTAAGCCATTTTGAGTCATTTTTGAGGAATTTTAAAGAATTTTTGAGTCTAAGATAGCCGCCGTGACGTCACAATCAAAGATGGTGGATCGGCACCACTCATTACACCCTGAACCCTGCGCCCGGACAGGCGAAAACATACTACTGTAATTAAAAATTTTAATGTAACTTTATAGGAACTAACAAAGAGATGTTTTTTTTAATAGTACTAGACAAAACCTTTAAAAACACAAATATGTTGTGTAGACACCGGTAATGCACATTGCAAGCGAAAAAAGCATATTCTAGTTATAGTTACAACTAACGTAATATCGGAGAGGATTGCGGAAGTAGAAGCCGAAACAGGTGTCTGATCATGGCCGAAGATCTTCCGATCATTAACATCGAGCAGCGGACGCATCCAAACGTTGCCTAGTTTTATGAATGGCAAGCCCATACCGAGTAAGCCACAAAATCATAGCCCCATAAATAATTCACTGTCCCCAAACCTAACAAAACTCCACTACTTTTGATCTTTATTGTTTGCACGTCACTGTGAGAGCGACCTTGAACCAGATTGGCCACACTACGCAGTGACAGATGTACCAGCTTTCATGTTGGCCCTCGGGGTGGCTCCAGCCGAAGTCGAAGCAACAGCGCTTTTAAGAAAACGGGAAGAAATGTCGATGTACCACCAGCCTCTACCGAGTAGTCCACAAGCACAATGTAGCTGGGGCTGAGAAGGACTTCCATGCCGCCCACTGCTGTGTGCAGGCGTCGCACCCGAGACAGCCGACTGCGAGCAGAAGACATCACACATGAGAGGCGAGGCAGGCCTGCTAGTTGCAGCATCGCCCTCCCGTGCAGGCATGCAACCCCGCCAAGTGCAGCCAACTGTGAGTACATGTTTCAGTAGCTCTTAGTGGAGGCTCTGGTCGAGGTTAAGTGGTGACGTATGTAGAATAACACACTTCGTCCTCCTAACTTTCCTTCTTTGCTAAATTATGCTAAAGCTTGCCCTCATACCTCGACCTCGCAACTTCCTTATTGGCCTAAAAATCGAAAGAGCATACGCACGTAGTATACGTCACCTAAACTACAAAAAATGTTGTTCACAAAAGTTAATGCAATTTTAAAGTAAGCCTATATTAAATAGGCCTAAATACAATTTGACGTGATAAGGTCTTATAAATATATGAACGCCGGCTGCACGCACGAAAAAGCATGACTCATTGTCACGTTCCGCCTGAGACAAGCGTGCAAGAACCCGCCACCAACCACCGTGCGAGAAAATTTTCTATAATTTCAAACAGGTTAAGACGGGCTTTTTAACTAATTTTTCGTGATTATATTTAAACAAATTATTTAAATTAAATTTCCAAATCTGTAAATAATATTTGAAAATTAAAAAGAATGCAATTTTTCATCAATTTTTTCGTATGACGTTATCACGTAAAATTATCGTCCGTAAAACGACTTTACAGACAACCCTTTTTTATGTTAGTTATTGTATTTGGAGGGAGGCCTAATCAAACATGTAATTATTAAGAGAGAAGGTTCCCTATTAAACCCTTTTCTACGCGGCGGGGAATGGGGCTCTCGCAACAAACTACTAGGTGGCTACAAAAGTCAATCGCATGTGTGTTTGTGTTGGTTGTTACTAGCTTAACGAGTGTCCATGAACCTAACATGAAGAACTGAAATTTATACATGTCTTAATGTTTTCAGGTTAACTACAGAAGGTCATAAATCGGACGCCTAGAATGTGATTCGAACCCAAGTCACAAAACTCACTCTTGTAAAATTAAAGCAAAACAACCAATAACACAGTTTTTTTATTGAACAGTTAAAAATATATATCTTAGACGTTAATGTTTTCTGTTCTTAAATCAAACGAAGCGTAGAGTGAATTTAGGTATAAAAATCTTTTTTTCTTTAACTACTGTGTACAATACCAAGATAAAATAATAGACTTTTTTTTTTACTTTGTTTTATATCATAAAGTATTTTTGCAAAGATTTCAGCAATTTTTTTTCTATTTTAAAGATATCTTGAGTTCCTTTAAATATATCCACATAATAAACATATTTTTTTAACGAAAATATTTTTCAGTTTTATTTAATTTTATTATTGAATTGCTTTTATAATATAAATGTAACACTGTATGAAATATGTTATTTATATCAGTAATAATTTTCTTGACCTGAAAAAATATTTAGATATACTAAAATAAATAAAAATGTAATAGGTTTATTTTTGAAAAGATTTGAAGTATTTTTTTCCTTTCACTTGAATTGATAAAAAATAAATCATTTTAAAAACATACTTAACCAACAATCAAAGTTTTGCCAACAATTGCAAAACTTTAAAGGCAAAAATATTAAACATCATTTTCTAACATTTCCCCGAAATCAGAACGAAAACTCGTGGTATATTCTCAGAGCAGTATGTTTTTGAATGCAAAATTACGTTGCCAGTGGTTCCATATTCGTGTGGCTATTTTTCACAAGAAATAAAAAAAAAAATTTATGCTTTAAAACCTCTACTACACGACCAAGATTCTATAATCCATAATATTTTCCCGAGCAATTACTTGTCATAGAAACTTGCAGGTAATAGAAAAAATATGTTATGCAATACATAAATTATTTTATATATTTTCTTAAATAATGTGTAAACATTTTTGTAAATCCCCAAATAAGGCAATACTTTTGCAAAATAGTATGCAGTGGTTACAACACCAAAGTTCTATTACCGCGCGCCAGCCACCCACCCTCTGAAAGAATTTATCCCCCCCCCCCCCTCCCAAAACGAACTGTTTCTATCACCACCCTTTTGATATTTCCCCTCTGTTCCCTAGGTCTCACGCATGCGAATGAGGATGTTTCAATACAACTTAAACTCGTGATCCTTGTTCCTCGGCCTCATACAGGTCGCTAAAATTAGCCAAGTTATTTTCTCTTCTTAATATCTACTCTACCTCGCTCGGAACTTTGCTTGTGAAGTAGGCTCTTTGTAACTTTGACTTGATGTAAGCTTTTGGACATACGCCATCGCTAAGCTTAGCATGTTATGACGTCATTTTAAACTATCGTCCGTAAATCGACTTTACAGACAGCCAATTTTTTTTTCTGTTAAAGACTTAAAGAATTCGTTCTCAGGATAAATACGTTCCTGTAATATATGTGACGTAACCAACTGTTTAAATAAGCCTTGCATAACTTACGTAATTGTAACGTTAGTCTTACCTTGATGCATTACACTAATAACATAGGTTTGATTGTTATTACTTGCAGGCTTACGTATTCTTGTGTAACGAATAAGAATGCATTTTGTAACCTCGATTACACGCCCTGGTGTATTTTTTGGTCTAATTTATTAATGTTTACGATTTAGCATATCACTGTGCATTTCCTTATGTAACCAACTATTTAATCAACTGTTCATATATCTTGTTAACTCCTTCCTCGTAGACCAAATGTTGAGATGTCACTATATGTCAGAATTTTTTTTGGAAATGTGGAAAACTTTATTAACAGTTAAATTAATTTCAATAAGATTGTGGATTTCCTGTGTTAGCATTCGACGACAGCCTTATAATGTACCTAATCTGAAACGCAGAAGTTCATAAAAATATGTTGTTTTTGTTGAATTTATATACTTATAAAAATGAATAAATTTTTTGAGATGCATAGGTATATATAAATTAGACATAACGTTTAGTCCGCTGTTGAATAACAAGGTACTTCAACCCACTGTTTGCGAAACTCACATAGCCCGGTGGTTTTCTTTACCAGGTCTCTGGTTCGAGGCCAGGTCAATGCAAGTTTATACAGACCAAACATTAGTATATTTTACAATTATGGGTCATGCCTTACATTTAATTTATTTAAAGATAGCTTGAGAATATGTTTAAAACAGAGTCAAACATATTCATGAAATTAAACAACATAATAGTGTAATTTATATCTTTGAAAGTTTTAAAAGATGACAAATAGTATTAAACCTTAAATGACCCAAGAATTAATATATTACCTTAATATTATTATTATTCAAACTGCAAATACGAGATCTCAATTTGATCTTATTTAGTTTTACTTCAATATATATTTACGCCGTCTTGTTATGATAGAATGTTAAATCAGGGATGGATTAAAAACTAATTCAAGACACATATATTTCTCTAGAGGGGCTCAGTCAGGAGCGCAGCCGTCTACTGTCCGTTTCAAGCTTAGATTGCAGTACAGAGCAATGACGCCCACTGTTGCCAGATTGATACCTCCTAGCTTGTTAATATTAAAATTAATGTTTTGTGTACTATCGCTGGTTATTGTAAGTTAAAAAATATTTTTAAATTGTCTATTTGTGGATATTTTTCTATTACCATAAAATAGTGACGTTTTATATTATTATTACAGTTGTAAACATACTGAAAAGGAAAAAAAATTGTAATTTAAAACACTCTTATTGGAGTTCCTTGGCTTCTGGGTTGTAGCCGTGTCGAAGGCGAAGATATCACAGACGTTTCGGTCGATGTTGGAGTCATAATCATCAGGGAGCAGTTACTTACTGAGGTTATTGCAAGTTTTACCATTTTTCCTATTAGTTAAAAACTAAGTGTGTTTGGGAGGGGTCTAGATAGGGAAGACTCTAATTGCTTCTCAGGCCGAAGCCTATACGCTCTAATCATGCAGGGTGTTAGCCATGCAGGAGAGGTAGCATGCATCGTGTGCTAGGACGGAATTGGCCAGCCATGGCTGCGATTGGCGCCATGATTAACTCCCCTCACTTCTCAACTCTAGACTAAAACTAGATTAAGTTGGGTCTACGTAAAAACTGCCTAAACACAAGGGAAAAAACTGGGCTCTTTTACATGCGGGGTGCAAAAAACATGCATTAAGCAAGCAGGTTGGTTACAGTAAAAAAGGGATGGATCAGGAAGAAGAGTTTGACAGAGTAAAAAGAATCTACCGTGCAGGGGAACATGACTGTCCGAATTGGGTTTGGTTGTTGCTATTTCGTTTGGGGCCGACTTTCGTCGTTTCCCACCAAGCTGCCAGCCAGCCTAAACTTAAATTAAGAAGGGGAAGAATTTTGTACTTAAATAAATTATTACTAACATAACTAACACGATTGTTCGCGTCCAACACTCAGCACTGCCAGTCTGAGTCTTGGTAAGGTCAGCTTCAACTGTGTCTATTAGCACTCAAGGTGCAGTATGGTACGACACCTAAATCTATAGTTATCAAAAAAAAATCTAATTTTAGTTCAAAACTGCCTGTTGTTGGTGTGTTTATAATAATCAATTTTATTTTATTGAATGATTCCGCATTTAGGAATTTAAATTAATTTACTTAAATTATGTGTTTGAGCGCAAAGTAAACCTTATGGGAAGAATTCTCTGTACCCTCCGGGATGGCTGTGTTGGGGTAAGGCCTCGGGTGCGCGCGCAGGTCCGCTGTGATTGGCCGGCGCGAACAGCCAGTCACGCGCAACTACGGGGGGTGATGCGCGAGTATTGATTTCGGACGTTTGTACTTCTGTTTCACGTCTGAATAATAATTCCCCAGGGAGGAAACATGAGGATTTTTATTTGTTACACATTTATCATAAAATATTTGTGTAGTTCTGCTGTAGAAGGCTTGCAAATTTTCAGTATCTGTTCCACGATAGTATTATTTTGGAGCGTCTGTAGCGATTCGAATGCATTTATTCTGAATTCTCTGCGTATTTAATATATTTGTTTTAGCTGCAGTTTCCCATTCAGGAGCTGCATAAGTTACTATCGGTTGGATGAGAGATTTGTAGAGCAGTAAACCATTTTTCACTGTGCCTCCATGTCACCCACTCTTTATTGGGTATAGTGTGCTCATTCTACCCTGAGATTGCCCTCACTTAGAGTCAAAGCAATGGCGCCAAAGAAAATGTCCTGATCATGTGGAAGCTTAGATATTTAACCACATCTTTGTGAGGAATTCGCTCGTCAAATAGATTTATTTTCAGGCTGCGATCTGGTGGCGAGGAAAAAAATTGGCGCGTAAACACAATAATTTCTGACTTAGTTGTGTTTATTTTAATAGGCCAAGTTGTGCACCACTGCTGGAATTCGTTGAGAGCAACTTTTAGTCTGTTTGTGGCTAGCTGGAGATTGTGGGACCTGCTATACAGCACCGTGTCATCTGCATAGCAGCCTAGCTTCACTGGGCGGTGTGCGGGGCGTGGCACGTCACTTGCATACATGTTGAAAAGAACAGGGCCTAGGATACTGCCCTGTGGCACACCTGCTCTGATTTGATTTGATGTCAGACGTGGCCTCTTCAATTGACACTCTAAAGGTTATGTCGGCATGGTAGGGCGCGAACAATCTAATGTAGCAATCCGGGAATTCTGTTTGGTAGAAATTGTGGATAAGCCCCGCATTGAATACTCTATCAAAAGCTTTCTCACTCGTATTGACAGTTTGAAATGACACGCGAAAAACTGTGAACGCGAAGTCCGTGTGCCTACTGTAGAACTACTTGCAGACATTTTAACTCTTTTGTTTGGGTTAGAGACTCGCATGCGTACAAGCACACAAGCAGATGGACAGCAAACGACTGTGACGACACCTGGACATGAAACTATAAACAAGGCTGTGCTAAGGGCTTTACAGTACAAGTACACAAGCAGATGGACAGCAAACGACTGTGACGACGCCTGGAAATGAAACTAAACACAAGGCTGTGCTAGGGGCTTTACAGGTAAATGATAACGGATTCCACTTGGCAAAATCTTCGTTTCGTGGAATGTTGAAAGACTACTATTATTTGTATTTTTCTTGACGATATCAAGCAGAACATTATCAATCAGCTTTTTGATTACTTAGCAACATACAGACCTTCAAAATATAACTTATGGCTGGACTGTGTATATGGTAATCCGTATCCATTCAAAGACCAATAAAAGAAGTGCGCTTTTAAAACACTGAATACTGCTCTTTAACTATCACACGATTTGGAAGAGTCTTTTAAACACAGTATCGAGAAAATCTGTCGGGAAGAAGAAAACTAAGTCAGTACAGGATCTGGCTGGTCTCTGTCTTCAGTAAACCGATTGGAGATGAGAATTAGTCAGTTCACGCCAATGCAGAACTAATTATTTATTAGATTACTAACTTTCTCAAGTATTCCTGTAGTAGAGTAGAAATTATGTAATAATTTTTTTGTTATTTGTAAATTTATCAGTTTATTTCTCGAACATGTAATTTTTTTTTAGTAATTTTAATTAAAACATTTTTTTTTTCATCATTCAAAGATTGAAACAAGGCTATCAAATCAGCCAGGATTAAATTGTTGAATTTTTTGATGAATTTTGGAACTTTTCCGAGTTTATAGCTTAAAAATTAGATTTTCAAGATTGCGCACAGATTTAAAGATGGCGGGTGCCCTTAAAATAATTGAATACTGCACTCTTGTAGGTAAAAATTAAACTAATGTGGCGACCACACACTCTAGCAGACGAAAATAATAACTCGGCAGCAACCTCCAGCAGACTAAAACAAAATGACGGCCATTACCTCATACTGGCTGACTAATATCTGCCTTGTCATTAGTGGCTCAAATTCCTAAAAGACAAGCAGCCCTAAGACGGCGATGTCATGACCTTGACCTTGACCGTAAACTTGAAATCTTTATATTCCAAGCAACATTTCCCTAAAATTTTCAACAAAAAAATGCTTACTAAAATGTTTAGTTAATTAATCGATTTCTGTCTTCAGTTTGAATCCCGGCGTGAGTAAACTTGTAATTTTGTATACATTAAAAAAATACTTAAATACATTTAAAAAATAATTAAATAAATACTGCTTTCAACACACTCCATATTTTGAATTAAGATGTAACCATTTCATTATTTGTAAAGGCCAACATATAGCAAATCCGTAATTTTGAGGTCAGATATTCGGAAAGTTATTAAAAATTAAAAAAATAATTATTATATTTTTAATAACAAATTAAGCCAATTTAAATTGAATCATCACCGTTACACATTTCTTTATGGTCATCATCCTGGATTATGGAAAAGTTGCAATTTTCGTTACACCTGTCATTTTGGTGCCATCTGTGTTGTTTATGACGTTATTATTGCACAATACATTACGATCGCCATCGCACTTACGTCATAGAGTCGTTAGTTAGAACCTGGTGAAAACAAATTAAAAATGACAACACATCCTTCCTCCACGGAAGCCAACGACAGACTGACATCGCACCACTAATGCCAAGATATATATATATATATATATATATATATATATATATATATATATATATATAATGCAGGCTTGTATCAAGTCTGGTTCGACATCTTGTATTCGTCTACTGGAAACAGCCATCTATATTTCATCTGCTAGAGGGCGCTATAACCATGTTAAATTATTTTTTTACCAAATATAGTGCTGTATATATTAATGCCATTGTGTCCGCCATTTTGTGGCAGTTTTGTGCGCCATATTGAAAATCTGTTTTTATTAAGATATTGTTATGATTTACCGCGGGAAATTAAATAATAGCCCAATTAAAGATTCTAATAAACACAGTTTTATTGATGGCCACTACTAATGTCACTTACAATTAATCTTATAAAATTTGCAAACAAATCAATTGCAATTAAAAATAATGTATTACCAGTCACTCGTTTCTTACAATCCAGACACCTCGCTCGGCTTCACCTCTGGCGCAACTCTCGCCTCAGAGTCCCTCGTGGATCTCAGCCGCGGGACTCCGTCCCAGCACTCCGCCGCCGCCAACAAACTTGCCTTTGCCGAGTTCCCATTCGACGCCTTGCTCGGAACTTCGCTTGGAACTCCGCCGCGTCCGCGACACTATAACCCGGAACTGAACTCTTCGGCCTGGAACCTTCGTCCAAGGACTTCTCCACTCTGCCGCACCCGCGGCACTATCTTCCCGGAAGCTAAGCTGCGGGGAGGCTCCCGCCTCAACTCTCCTTCTGAACTCCCTTTACTGAGGCTAAAGTCCATTTTTTATATATCAGCCGCCTTTTATGGAACTTACGAACGCGGCCGGGGCTAGTCGCGTCTTTACGCGCCGACACGACGGCAGAAATCTCTCGAAACACGTGACGGCAGCACGCATATCTGGGCAGCTGTCAGGTTTCAGTTACGTGTCAAAGGCAAGGCACCAAGCGGGGAGTGGTTGGGAAGGAGGGGGGAAAGCGACAATCCTTGTTATTTTCCAGGCGCGCGCGGCGTTGAGCATGTTGCGGCAGTCGCCAGCCAGCTCTGCACCTGCACGTGTCCCGGCCTTGCTCATGTTAGAAACAATATAATTTTGGGATGAATTGCAAAAATCATTACGCCAATTCAGCAAATAATTAATTGATTGATTCGATTGGTTATAGTGTAAGTTTAATCCTTGTTCGACTAAAAAATGGTAATTTTAGGTAAAAAAAAAATTAAAATATAAGTACATCTGGTAAAAAGTCGTAAAAGAGGCTGAAATTATTCTACTACCGGTCTGAAGTCGGCTGATAATGATATACGTATTGTCCACAATCTTAAAAATTCGTAATAATTAACTTAGAAGTTGGGCAAAAATTCCATATATAATTATAAATCTAAACAATAATATCCTGATTGAACTGATCGATTCAATTTTTTGGTTCGATTCACAATTTGTAATAAAAATAACTAAAACTTATAAAAAATATATTTTTGTTTCCCATTTACTTTTTTGAGGAGTTTATCAATCATTATCTCTATGAAAAAAGAATCTAAACAAGATACCTGTCGGTGAGGGAAAAAAAAGGTGTTTTCTATACCTACCACAAAAATCCAAATTTTCCATGGGTAGGGCGGGGCTATTGAGCAAAGTTTCACTTTTTGCGGTTAAAGCTCCTCAACGATAAGTATTAATGGCTTGTTATGCATACTGAAGGATTACGAATTTATCCGTTTGCAAATGTGTTCAGTAATTTATTTCTTACAAGAAGAATTTAAGAGTTATAGCTGTTTAAATGCAGAAAGTCAAGTATGCTCAACGTACCCTATAGGTGAGGTAAATTGAGCGAGGGCAAATTGAGCACTTCGAATGTCTAGCCAAATGATGGGTTGAATGTTAACTAAACACAAAATAAAATTTCTGTTTGATAGTCAACTTTTTATTTATAGTCTTTTAGTGACAAAACTACTAAATTATAAGTAAATTTCTTTGATTAATAAACTGAAAATAGAATCAAGAAAACATCAACGTATCTTAAACTTAACTTTGGAATTAGTTTCAGTCTTTCTGATCAAATTCTGACTTGAATATTTATATAATTCTCAATAAAGCTTATGTTAATAAGAAAATATTATTATATAAAAGATGATGTTAATGAGATATAGGAAACTTCATCGACGTTGTCACTGTTGCAATTTTAACAAATATTTCTTTTAAGAGTCCTCTTGCGTGAGAGAAAATACTTGCCTCGGTATTGCATAACCCATGGATGAATCATCACCTTCGTTTAATTTCTTCAAAAATCTGGTCAAAGTCATCCGTTTGATACCGAATATTTTGCGGCGGCATTCACGCTTTTTCCATTCATCGTTGACCGCCTTTGCAGCATCATTTAAGTATTGAGTTAGGTAAGAACATCTCGTAGTCTTTCTTTTATAAGTCTTCATTCTAAAAAAAATAAAAAGCATATGTTACCTTAGTTATAATTCGAGGTGTTAGTTGAACAACTATAACTCAACTAACCCCAATCCGAAATTTTAAAACAAAAGTGAAGTTATGAAAAACGTGTTATAATTATACCCAAAATATTTATACATATCAAAAGTACTATAAATTTATTAAAGTTTAACAAATACCTGATTAAAATCGGATAAAATTTAACTATTACAGACCAAATATTCCGCTTATAATGATATAACTTTTTGGCTACATAATAAACAATGCGCGTGTGTAGGTACTTCACTCGATCGACTAGTCGCCACTAGCGGTCTCGTGGTGAGTTTTCCTCCCGCGACCCCTTCTTTTCGCTTTTTGATGCCTTCGCGTGTGGTGAATAGTTTTCGAGATATTTCGATTGCCCAAATTGCCCCTATGCTCAACTAGCCCCGTCCTACCCTACTTGGAATAACTTCTAACCTTTTTTTGTACAACTTTAAGTGTAAGGGCCAAGTGTCTTTGGACCACGAAGCCAATCCATGTACAATGTTATTCTATAGAACAAATAGCCCTATCGGTAAACCAAGAGACCAATCGACTTGAATGCAGACATAACGATCCCTATTTAACAGTAAAATAAAATCATTTACAAGATGCTGTCACATACATTGACTCCAAATGTCTTTGCATCCAAAAGTCATTGCCTCCAACACTTTGGATCCGTCTTTGACTCTAACTACACCATTTGCCCCAAGTGCTTCAACTGTCTTTGAATCCAACAGTAACTGACCCCAAAAGTTAATTCTCCAATGCAAAAAATGCTGCTCCATCACCTCTAAGTGCTCTAAACATACAACTACATCAAAGCTCCAAATGCTCCAAGAGTGCCAATGCTATTAATTCCACCGCAAGGCTTCTATGGTATAATATACGCCACAAATTCTAAAGCCAAATAAATATATTATTTAAGTCTCAGAGCATGAGACCTACTCCCTGTTGTAATGCCAGTATATTGGCTATATATATCCCAATTTCACAACCGAAAACTCAGGCAATTAATAATGTGCTTATTTACTATCCATAATTGTACGTGGCCGGCAGATCTGGCCCCACTCAGCTACACAGATGGCTACAAGTTACGCTAAACATTTGGGAAAACACATGGTTTACAATTGCACACTGATTGGTACAAGGATTAACACCGAAATAATCATTTCTTTCACATGCAAGTGTTTAACAGCGTCTTTCTGTACATGTTATCCGCTGGAGTTGAGTTGTGTTAACCATCGGAATGTCAGACAAAATAGCATCCACTATCTTGTCTTTCAGTTTGGCCACTATATTGAAAAGCTATCAAATATGTCTAACTATTTAAAAAATATATATATATATATATATTGGTGTTTTGGGTTCTTTATTAAAATCTCCGTAGCGTATGGATATTTAATTCATCTAAAAAATATAAAACATCATTACTTTTAATTTCTTTGTTTACAACAGTAATACAGTTAAAAAAATATATTTTTAAATTTCACATATTTATGATTTCAACTTCGTCGTAAATAGCATGCGAACTTATGCCGAAGTTTGAACTGTAAAAATATTTTTAAAATTTATTTTTTTTTATTTTAGTAATTGGTTTATTTTGAAATATTTTTTAAATAGTCCTAGTAAAATGTCACAAATTTTTAATTCGAAACTGCGATTTATTCTGCTCGTTATGGCTTCAATTATAGAGCTTGGTTTTAGTTTTGATTTTTTGTACATAATTTACTTTATATTTTTAGGTATTTTTTATTTGTTAGGTACAAATATATTGGGAAACTCTAATTTAATCTAAAAGATTTAAAGTGAAAGTTTAAAATAAGAGTTATTGTGCAGAAACCAAATAGTGGCAGAATGAAATCATCCCGTCCACATTTAAGCCTGTATCCTGTCCAAATATCACTCTTTTTTTTTGTAAATTTGATACTTAATATTGATTAAATAAAAATTTTAATACGTAGTATATTTTAACTGAAAAAAATTTGCAAGCAAAATAAACATAGGTTAGCTAAGTTTATGGATTTAAAAAAATCTCTCTGTTGAATTGACTCAATCGTTTAGCAAATCCGCAATGATGTGATTGGATTTTGAGGGCAAAGACCCTGTGAAAATGTATTGCCTGTTTTGAGCGGATTGGTGGCTAAACTTTACATAAGCGTTAAATATCTATAGCACAAATATTAAAATTAAGTGTTAAATCACCTTTATAGTTTCTAACTATTTAAGGTTATATATTTATAAATAACAAATTGATTGAACTTTATAATTTATTTTAAGCAGATAGAGAAATTAAAAATATTATCATTTTAAACTGAATATTTTATGCACACTTTTTAAAGCTTATACTGGCATGCAGTAATTTATATACAAAATTTAAGTGTCCCTAGTAAATTCAGCTAGGATGTGATAATTATCAGCAAATGAGTAAACAGTTACAAAATATTGGGCATATTTCATCTTGGTGTAGTGAACAAGACCTCAAGATCTCTTGTGAAACGTTACCTTAAGGCTTGCTGAATAACTGATTTTTGTAGCAAATAATTAAATCGTTTAACAATGATCATTAAAATCAGAGAATACTCATCGAGATTAAGTTACATCATACTAAGGCATCATACATACGAAAAACTATAGATGTATACGATTGTTGATAAGATTAATTTTTTTGGTAACTGTCTTGTCCATAAATGCTTGCCAAAAGATCAGGCCTCAAGTTGATTATCACCCTTAAGGATACTGGAACATAGGTAGTATATTATACCCGAGTCTGGTGCAATGTCATTCTTATGCACTACGATTTGGTGGTTGCTTCTTGTGGCGGCTTGCCAATCGGAAAATTCGTCCATGTTTGGTCGTTTCTTCCGCACGGTAACTAAGATTAGGATCTTGTCGATAATCTTCGCTAAAATTCGTCTTTTTCATCAGCAATCCTGCACAGTTGTGCAAGTGTCGCCTACGAAATTCACTCACTTCAACTGACGAAATAAGTTAGTTTCTTTTCCGGTATTTGCCACATCTAATATGAAAATCGTTTTGTGTTAGTTCTTAAGGCGGTTCCTTAAACTTTTTAAAGAAGTTAAAAATATTTCGGAGGTTGGCGGATGCGAACCCACGACTTTTATATTACTGACTCACTTATTTGACCCCTTAGCTTATTATTATTTTTTTAATGTTTGGTTTGCCCGTTTTTTTTCATCACTAGACAGTCAAACAGCCTCCTTTATTTACTTATTATTTCTTATATTCTGACAATTTCGTGTTAGATTTTTAATGACTTCGACACATTAATGACAAATGTAAACAATTGCAAATTTACACCCATTCATTACCCAGGACTCAAACCCAGAACACCTCGCAACGTAAACTGATATGCATCCGACCTTGTTACGGAGGTTGGCATGGCTACTGGATGAATCATGACTAAAAATATAATATAAGTGTATAGGGCTACTAGTAATAATTTTGAACCTTGATAGTTCGGACCACTTTATTTAAAAACATACACCTTTTACCGCACGGCCAACGATATAGTTACCAGACTGAAAATGAAATAAGATTAATAAAAAATAACACACATATTCGCACTTGTATTTTTTTTTGTAAATTAAAGGACTAACAGCATCGCCAGCAAGAGGGCGTAGTCGCCAATTTTATTTTAAATACTTGCTACCAGTAACATTAGTTAACATACAATGTCAGTTAAATGACACTGCCACCATCTTGTTTTTAGTAATCGATACAAGGAGCGCCAGATTTACGTAGAACATAAGTCATTTTCTAAGTTGCGTTGCATTCTTACTAATTTTTAGTTTTACCTGCTATTAAGCCAATAACAAGACCGTCATATTATCCGCCATCTTGTCGAACGTCTAGGAACCCATCTTGAAATTATGTAAAATTGACCTAGTAATTGGGGAAAAATTCGAATATTAATGCATAAAGAAATTATAAAATAATTATTGATTCTATCACTATCCTAAATTTGTTCAAAACTTACATGATAATAAACATACATAATTTTAGTTAAATAATACAAATATATATAATTACCATAAAAAGAAGATTTGCGAAGAAAAAAAAAGAAAATTGAAATAAATTAATTATATAAAATATAAATGTACAATCAGGGAAATTAATGGCATTTCTCGAAGCCATTTTCCTTGCATGCCTTGACAAATATTTTCACGCCAGTTACACACAACAGTCGATTAACCAGGCAAGTCTATTCAGTAGCCAGGCACGTGATCAGTGGCCAGGCACAACCAGTCCATGGTTAGGCACGTTCAGTTCTTGGCCAGGCACGTATTCAACAGTCAGTCATGTCTAGTATGTGTCAAGGCGCGTCCAAACATGTATATTCAGTGGTCAGGCATGTATTTAGCGTAAAGCCATATTCAGTTTGTGTGTTGGACACATCCAGTTGATGGTTAGGCAATTCCAGTTTGTGGTCAAGCACGTATATTCAGTGGCATGATACGAATTTCCAGTAGGTGGTAAGATGCATCCAGTTTGTAGCAAGACATATCTTTTCAGAAGCCAGGCATGTAATCGGCAGCCAAGTACATTCGTTTTGTGGCCGACATGCCCTATTATCAGCTAGACATTTCCAGTCAGTGCCCAGCCACGTCCAGTTGTTGCCTAGACATATGCATTTGATGGCAAGGCACATCCAATAGGTAGTAAGGCGCGCCTAGGCTTTAGCCAGGCATGTCTATTCAGTGTCCAGGAATGCTCGCTCAGTAGGTGGCAAGTCATATCTAGTTGTAAGCCAGGTGCCACCTCTAGGTGGTCAAACACACCCAGTCAGTAGCCAAGAAGTATTTTTCGTCGATACTCAACAAACATTTTAAATATTTCATGCACAAATCGTGCGTTTAGGCAAAAAAACTCCGGACCAAGAGGTATTAATCAACGATAAGCAACATACGTTTTAAACAGGGCATGTTCTATGTCAGGCTTATATACCAGTCGTCTCCTAACCACACGATCAATGATGTCCTGAGTATATATTTGCAACAAAAGTATTTGTGTGCCATTTGTGGTGAACTTTCGGGGACTGATTGATGTATATTTGAAATCATCGCAGTCCCTTGAGAGTTTACTACAATAGGTGATGTCACTTCTATTCGAAAAGCATCAATTGGGGATTCTTCCTAAACATTTCACCCAAAACTAAGTGATGCTTTCTCAAAATGTTGTACAGAACGGGTGGACTCCAGTTTGAAAGTGGCGCCAGCGGAGTGACGTCATGCGCGGCGGCGGTAGCCGGTGGCCATGACACATGCGCGCTCCTGCAGCGGCCGAGTGCTGAGGCAGAGTGCGGCCAGCCTAATATTAACAAGTCCTGATCCACACGTCCGTTCTGGCGTGTTCGTGCATTTTCGGTTTTTTCCCTTTTGTAAAATTCACATTGGAATTTAAGCAGTAAGTACACTTCAAACTTGCGAAGTGAATTTGTATTCTATCCAGTACATTAGAATACTCATTATATGTTGGAATATTTTGTTTTTCATAGTATTTTACGCAAATTTCAGGTTAGATAATATGCTTCAGATTATTTTTGTTTGGCTACGGTACTTTGTTAGTCCATTTATATTTTTAACTTTAGTTATGTAACCACATTGTCTGTAAAAATTACTACATATTAATTCAGAGGGTTATTTGTTTCAGATTATTCATAGATGTTCAGCATTTTTTCAAGATCATGCATTTGTTTTTCCTGGTGGTTTTGAAGTTGTTTGCTTTCAAGCGAGGATATTTATGAACACATTTTGCCAGAGATGAATTATTGAGGTGAGTAGACATATTTAATTATAAGAACCCGCACATATCAGTATTAGCATTTTAAGAGTATATAATTGTATTTCACATAAAAGTTTATTATTATGTAATTCAATCTTATTAACTAAAATCATACATAAAGATAAATATTTACAGTGAGATTGTCATGTACAATCTAGACCAAATTTGGAAAGATTCTTAATCTGGTTTCTTTGAATGTCGTCAATAATTATTCCGTACTGCGTAGATAGATGTGTGCTTCAGGTCTTTATTCACACTTTGATGTAAATTAAAAGTTTCTTTCAAATTGTGTGGAAATTAAAAAATATATATATCTAATATTTAATTTATACTTCTGGCAATTACGGTGCTATAACCGTCACAAAAGGCACCAACAAAAACATTTAGAATTGTATTTTGGAAACTAACTGCGGCATTATATTTAAGATAACAAAAATTAATAATACATAAAAAAGGTGTAGTTAAACTAAATATATAATAATTAAAGTCATGTAAAACCTGTGCTGTCATGTTAAAAAGCAATAAAAAATTGTATAATAGCAGGATTGAGGACAGGAGGAGTATAAATGTGGATAGTGATAGTCTGCCGCCAAATTGGATGCAGATGTCGGGGCGGCCATACCTACTGGATAACACCTTTATAATAGTATTATACCGTAATAGCCAAATGTTATTAAAATATGACAAACTGATTCAAAATTTACTGAAATTTCTCCAAAATTAATAAGAATTACAGAAAATTTCCCTTAAAAAATTTTCAAAAATAAAAATAACCCTATTTCAAAGAAAACATTCATGTGTTGAGGGATTATTTCCCTTTATATTCCTTTAAAAATACAAAAATTTTAAATTCTAAAAACATCGAAATACTTTTGCCTCAGAAGGAACCAAATGTCCACAAGGGGGCACAAATTCCCAGAAGAAAAGCAGCCCTAAGACGCCGACTTCATGACCTTGACATTGACCATAAACTTGATATCTTTATATTTCGAGCAAAATTTCCCTAAAACATTCAACAAAAAAGTTTTTACTTCAAATGTTAAGTTACTTAAACGACTTCTGTCTTAAGATTGAATCCCGGGGTGAGTAACCTTGTAATTTTGTATAAATTAAAAAATACTTGAATACATTTAAAACATAATTAAATAAATACAGCTTACAATACTATCCATCCGACATCTTGTTTTCGTCTGCTGGAAACAGCCATCTATATTTCATCTGCTAGAGGGCGCTATAACAATGTGAAATTATTTTTACCAAATACAGTACAGTATATATTATTGACATTGTGTCCGTCATTTGGTGGCAGTTCTGGGCACCATATTGAAAATCTTTTATTGTTAAGATATTGATACGGTTTACCGCGGGTTCGTAGAGGTGAGCCTAATTAAAGATTTTATTACACACACTGTTTTATTGATGGCCACTACTTATTTTACTTACAATTAATCTTATAAAATTGCCACATAATCAATTGCACTTAAAAATGTTGCTTCACCAGTCACTCGTTTCTTACAATTCACACACCTCGCTCGGTCGCACCTCTGGCGCAACTATCGCCTCAGCGCCCCTCGTGGATCTCAGCCGCGGAACTCCGTCGTCGCACTCCGCCACCGCCGACGCACTTGCCTTCGCTGAGATCCCACTTAACGCCTCGCTCGGAACTTTGCTTGGAACTCCGCCGCGCCCGCTACACTATAACCCGGAACTGAACTCTTCGGCCTTGAACCTTCGTCCAAGGACTTCGCCACTCTGCCGCACCCGCTGCACTATCTTCCCGGAAGCTCCGCTGCGGGAAGGCTCCCGCCTGAACTCTTAGTCTTAAGTCCCTTGCTGAGGCCGACGCCCTCTTTTCATATATCAGCCGCCATTTCTGGAACTCACGAGTGCAGCCGGGGCCAGTCGCGTCATTCCGCGCCGACACGATGGCAGAAATCTCTCGAAACACGTTTCGGCGGCTCGTATAAAATATGGCAGCTGTCAGGTTTCCGTTACGTGTCAAAGGCAAGGCGCCGCGCGGGAGTGTAGGAAAGGAGGGGTGAAAGTGACAATCCTTGTTATCTTCCAGGCGCGCGCGGCACATATCATGTGGCGTCAGTCGCCAGCCAGCTCTGCACCTGCACGTTTTCCGGCCTTGCTCACATTCGAAACAATATAATTTCGGGATGAATTGCAAAAATCATCACCCCAAATCAGCATATAATTAATTGATTGATTCGATTGGTTATTGTGTATGTTTCGATCCTTGTTCGATTCAAAAAGGGCAATATGAGGTACCACGAAGGACCACGAAGCCAATCCATGTACAAAGTTATTCTATAGAACAAATAGCCCTCAAAGATTAACACTCAACTAAACATGGCTTTCACATGCAAGTGTTGAGAGCGTCTTTCTTTACATGTTATCTGCTGGAGTAGAAAGGTGTCAATCATCGGAACGTCAGACAAGAAAAAACATCTACTATATTGTCTTTCAGTTTGGTCGCTATATTGAAAAGCTATAAACAATGAGTAACTATTTTAAAAATATATATATATATATTTATTTAGGTTTTTCAGTTTCTTAATTTAGATCTCTGTAGCGTATGGATATTAAATTCTTCTTTAAAACACAAAACTTTTTTTTTACTTTATTTACAACAGTAATTCAGTTACAAATATATATATATTTTTAATTTTCACATTTTAATATTTCATTTTCGTCGAAAAAAACATACGAAATTATACCAAAGGTTGAATTGTAAACAGATATTTAAAATTTAATTTTTACTTTAGCAATTAGTTTCTTTTATAGTTTTTTTTAATATTCCTATTAAAAAAATCACAAATTTTGAATTCAAAACTGCCATTTATTTTGCTCGTTATGGCTCAAAAATAGAGATTTGTTTTAGCTTTGATTTTTTTGTAATTAATTCACTTTATATTTGTATATATTTTTTATTTGTTAGGTACCAATATATTCGTAAAATCTCATTTAATCTAAAAGATTTAAAATGAAATTTAAAAATAGGGGTTATTGTGGAGATCAAGTTTCCGAAAACCAAATAGCGGCAGAATTAAATCATCCTGTCCACATTTAAGCCTGTATCCTGTCCAAATGTACCTTCGATACTAAATATTGATTAAATTAATATTTTACATGGTATATTTTAACTCAGACGACTTTTGCAAGTAAATAAACATAGGTTGGCTAAGTTTATGGATTTAAAAAAATCTCTGTGTAGAATTAAAATGATCTTTAGCAAATCCGCACATATGAGACTGGATTTTGAGGGCAATGACCTTGTGAAAAATAATTACACTTTTAAGCAGATTGGTGGCTAAACTTTACATAAGCATTAGATGTCTATAACACAAATCTTAAATTTAAGTGTTAATCACAATTATAGTTTCGATCTATTTAGAGTTATATATTTCTAAATAACAACCAGATTGAACTTTATAACCTGTTTTAAGCAGACAGAGAAAATAAAAAATATATCTTTTTAAGATTATAATATCTTTTGCACTCTTCTTAAAACTTATTAAGGCAGGTAGTAACTTAGATAGAAAATTTAAATGTCCCTTGTAAATTCAGCTAGGATGTGATATTTATCAGCAAATAAGAACACGGATACAAAATATTGGGGATATTTACTCTTGGGGTGGTGAACAAGATTTCAGGGTTTGTGAAACGTTAGCTTAAGGCTTGCTCAATAACTGATTTTTGTAGCAAATACTACAATTGTTTAAAATCAAAGAAAACATATCGAGAGTAAGTTACATCATACACTAAGTTAGATGCTATGTATGAAAAACTACCGATGTATACGAAAGTTGATAAAATGAATTTTTTGGTTACTGTCTTGTAGATAAATGCTTGCCAAAAGATCAGGCCTCTAGTTGATTATCACCCTTGAGAATAATTGCAACATAGGTAATAATAATACCTAATTCTGGTACAATGTTATTCTTATGCACTACTATTTGGTGGTGACTTCTTGTGGCGGCTAGCCAATCGTTAGGCTTCGGTCATATTCGGTAGTTTCTTCCGCTTGGAAACTAATATCAGGATTTCGTCGATAAATTTCGCTAGAATTTGTCCTTTTCATCAGCAATCCTGCACAGTGGTTCGCAGTTGTGCAAGTGTCGCCTACAAAATGCACTTATGTCGCCAGAGAAAATAAGTTAGATTTTTTTACGGTATTACATACATCTAATATAAAACTCGTTTCAATTTAGTTTTTTAGGTGGTTCCCTAAAAGATTTAAGAAGTTATAATATTTCGGACTTTGGCCGATTCGAACCTACGACTTTTATATTACGGAATTACATTTTTGACCCCCTTCTTTTTATTGATTGAAGACTAGTACATGCTCATTACAGTACACAACAGAGTATTTTTACACTAAAGGATTGGTTACATAGTCCACCCCATCATGCACACCAACAAAACAACACAAACCCTTACAAATTTAAAAACGCAAAAAGGTAAAGCCCATATCTCCTTCTGAGTGTTTTGTTTTTGCCCATGGCCCATCTGTCAAGTCGTAACTGGGAAATGAAGTCCCGCAGGAAGTACGGCTCCGGAGTTGTAAACACGAAAGCGATCGGATGCGACACCAGCCATAAAGCAGCCCTCCTCTTCACGGACGGAACGCTGTAAATCCAAGGTAGCACATTCTGTCCGCACATACATCTCTCGGTGTTACTTCCAGGAGTCTTGCCAGTGTTCTTTGTCACCACACCCACAGTCGCCCCGAGGAGAAGCACACGTACACTATATGTAGAGCCGTGTCACACTAGCCACAGATCTCACACAGGTCGTCCCGGGATAGTGCGATTCGTTTCCTGTGGTATTTGGTAGGGATCAAATCATTCACGAAAGCATAAGCGGCAGCCCGGAGATGCGTGGGTAGCTCAGGATCGGAGATGTTTTTCCATACGTGAGCCCAATGCAATGAGAGTACTTTGGTCTGTAAGTGGGGTGTCGTGTTGATTGCTCTGCGATAAAAATCGTAGAGTTGACGAGTGGACACATCCGTACCATCGGTAAGTTCGGAAATGGTAGTCCTTAATGTCTGGGCGGCAGTCCTGTAATGCCGGGGGAGGTTCCCCACCACTTCCCATGATTCACTGTACAAGGCAGCTGTATGGTCACCCGGTAAGACCCGATGTATGGAGGTCTTCTGGAATAAGGCGCTGGACTTTATCTCATGCTCGATGAGCCCTTATCCTCCTTTCTGGACAGGCAAAGTTAGTTGGTCTCTACTGACTCTGAAGAGGAAACCCTGCCATATAAACCACCCCACATATTTCCGGATGCGGGCAGCAGTTGCAGCTGTCATCGGGAACACCTGTGCCATATACCATAACTGAGACAGAGAGTATGTGTAGACAACATATACCCGTTGCAGAAGATCTAAATGTCTCAGGCGTGCTTCTAGCAGGCTGCCACGTACATTTAGCACCACCTTGTTCCAGTTCTCTTGAAGTGTTCGCTCGATGTTGTTTGTGAAAATAATTCCTAGCGTGCGCATCGTCTCTGTGGGGTTGAAAGGGTGCGGTGGAGAGATAACGTCGGGTGCAGCTTTCAAGTTCAACAAGTGTGTTTTATCGAAGTTGCATTTAGCCAGTGTCGCTAGGTGATATGCCGATAGAATGTCGTGGGCGACTGCTAACTCCCTTTGACTGCGCAGTATTACCATGATGTCGTCGACATATCGAACGCACGTCAAGCGATTCCGATTAACACTTAATGCTGAGAAAATGGTATTGAACCTCCTAACAATGGGCTGAATGTATATCACAAAAAGTGCCATGGAGAGGGGCACCCTTGTCGAACCGATGATAGGACCGGGGAGGCGTCACCAAATCTTCCATTGATGGATAACTTCGAAGATAAGTCGCCACGGAAAACTCGTAATGTTGTTCTCACTGTGTGCGGGAAATGCCAGTGCTCAATCACCCCGTTCAGGAACGCCCAATTCACCCTATCGAAGGCTTTTTCGAGGTCTAAGTTCAGAAGGGCGACAGCACCATGCGAGTTCTGTGCCATTATCTGTACATCCCAAAGGGCAGTGGTGGCATGCGTAATGGACATACCTGGCACAGCACAGTGTTGATCCGGACAAATGACTTGTGAGAGCACGTCCTTAATGCGATGAGCATAAACCCGCGCAATGTGTTTGTAGTCCACGCATAGAAGGGTGACTGGCCTGTAGTGAGATATCTCTCGTGGGCGTGTTCTCTTGGGAAGAAGAACTATAATGCCTTCCGCTTGTTTGCATCCAAGGCGTCCCCGTTGTAGAACAGTTCGAACCATTTCACAGAATTCTCCTCCTCTGATTGTCGTCTAAAAATGTTAGTAAAATTCGTATGGAATGCTATCTATGCCAGGAGAATTTGCTTTTGGAGCCCGTCGAATTATTTATGTGATTTCGTCCTCCGTTGTTTCTGCCCCCAGTTCATTTTGTGCTTCGTCCCCAAGGCTTGATGTCATATGAATCCAGAAACGCTGCCCTTGCATCATAGTCGATGGCATGTTCTGCATGTAGCTCCTTGTATTCACTGGTTAATGCCTTCAGTATTTCATTCGTATCCATTATTTCCATTCCATCTTCCTTCATTATCGAGCTTATGTGTCTCTTCATTCGCATCTTCCGCTCTCGCATGAAGGAATGTATGCTAAGCCGTTCGTGTTGGAGCGCACTCTGGGTGTTACTGAATCCGATTCTGCTTTCCATGTTAGTTCGGTGAATGGCCATTATTTTCCCCTTCAGTTGGTGACACCTATCCCTCACATTCGTGTCCAAAACTATATATCAGCTAAATGGCACTACAACAATATTGTTTTTGGTAATCGATACAAGGAGCGCTAGAGTTACGTAGAACATTAGTCATTTTCTAGATTGCGCTGCAGTCTTATTACTTTTACTTTTACCTGCTAGAATGCCAATAACAAGACCGAATGACATCCACCATATTATCGGCCGGTTTGGCTCCCACCTTTAAAAATTCTGTAATAATAACCTAGAATTTCGGGAAAAATTCCAAAATTAATCAAAAATGGCAGTTATAAAATAACAATTGAATCGATCGATATCCTTAATAGGTGCAATCTTTTCTAAGTAAAAAAATAAACATTATTTCAGTTTAAAAATAACAATTTATTTAAAATTACCATAAAAGTGACAAGTTCGAGAAATAGTGCAACAAAAATTGAAATAAAAAATTTATTACTAAAAATCTACAAGTGCAAACAAGGATATTACTAAAGTTTCTCGTTTTCTGCAGTCTTCTTAAAAGGCGTTAATATTCTTTGCATGCCTTGACATTTATTTTCAAGCCAGTTATACACAACAGTCGATTAACAAGGCAAGTCTATTCAGCAGCCAGGCACGTAATCAGCGGCCAGGCACATCCAGTCGATAGTTAGGCACGTTCTTTCTGTAGCCAGACATGTATTCTACAGTCAGGCATGTCCAGTATATGTCAAGGCGCACCCAGTTGATGTCCAGTAATGTATATTCAGTGGTCAGGCATGTATTTAGCATATAGCCACATTAAGTTTGTTGGCTAAACACATCCAGTTGATGGTAGACAATTGCAGTTTGTGGTCAAGCACGTAAATGCAGTGGCAAGGTACGAATTTCCAGTAGGTGTTAAGATGCATCCAATTTGTAGCAAGGTATGTCTATTTAGTAGCCAGGCATGTAATCAGCACACAGGTACATTCATTTTGTGGCCGACATGCCCTATCATCAGCTATACATTTCCAGTCAGTGCCCAACCACGTCCAGTTGTTGCCTAGACATATGAAGTTGATGACAAGGTACATCCAATTGGTAACCAGGCGCCACCAGTACGTGGTCAAACACACCCAGTCAATAGCCAAGAGGTATTTATCGTCGATACTCAACGAACATTGTAAATAGTTCATGCAGAAATCATGCGCATCGGCAATGAAACTCCGGACCAAGAGGTATTATTCACCGATAAGCAACATACATTTTAAACAGGTCATGTTCTATGTCAGGCTTATATACCAGTCGTCTCCTAACCACACGATCAATGATTTACTGAGTAGAGACTCATCGATAATGATTCATCGTTTAAAAGGAAGCACATTCTATAAATAAATCACATTATTCTAAATCTAATTACGAAAAAAGAAATACATGAAGGGATATTTTATTTTTTAGGAATAACCAGATAACAAGGATATTCTCCCACGATACTGTGTGAACTTTTGGTTCTTTGTGAGGCAAAATACTTTTGAGGTGTTTTGTAATATCAAAGTTTTTAATTTTAAAGTATTAAATAAGAAATTTTCCCTCAAAACATGTATTTTTCCCTCGAAATGGATAAATTCTTGATTTTTTGAAATTTTTGATTATTTCTGCTGATTTCGGATAATTTTAGACAAATATTTGGGTTTATTTTGAGACATTGTTAGCAAATTTTTACAAATTTTGTAGGTCTCGAAAGTTCAAGGTCATACAAGATAGCTGCCATGAAATCAGAGTCCAAGATGGTGAACGAAAATCAAATTATACACACATACTCCTGTCCTCGGTCCAGTTATTATATACTACTCATAAAACAAAAAAATTAATGAATTAAAATTAAACAGATATAATAAAAACATTCCAATATTTACATGTTTTTAAAAAATATTTAAAACTAATGTATTAAAAATAAACACGTGACAATCGAGTGAAATTTAATAATAGCAAATACAATTTTAATATTTTGATATTTTTTATAATATAATAATTATTTATAAACATTGCGTATTTTTTATACTGATAGAACCACTACAATTTTTGTAGAAACTTCAAAGTAAAACAAACATGAAGTTTATAAGTGGGACGATGTTTAAATGGACAGCTTTTTTAAAATATTATTTAAAAAGTTAAAATATATGTAAATAGCCCAATGGTAGAAGAAAGAAATGTTTCGACAAAGATATCTTGTGCCAT